>NC_081780.1:24691671-24991671 GCF_963082965.1 Carassius carassius
AAATACGAACGGTGTTTTTTGTGAATTGGAAAAAATTGGAGAGCTATTCTGTAACAATGGCCACGACATCATCACCTAAAACTCCTGAGAAGAGTGTTGAGTTAGCTATGGAACAGCTAATGCTGGCCCCGAGGAAGATAAAACATGGGCCGTGTCTGGCCAATTTCCTCCACGAACCTTTGGGCAATGTTAAGCGTGAGTTTCATCTATCCGGTAATCGTATTTGCAGTTACGATTTTGACAAGTGCAACCGCGAGGTCAGACTGAGCACCGTGGACAGCGATGAAAGGGTCACGTATGACACAGCCGAGGATCCTGATCTGTTTTTCACAGTAAAAGATTGGTGTTTATTTTACAATTATGTCTGCCGTGATCTAAAAGATGGAGGCGACGATCCTCTATTCATAGGCGAATGGAACGGTATCACTCCAGGAATGCGTTACAGAGTGCTCGGAGATCACATTAACAAGTATGCTGATGATTATATATATATTCTTTGCAGCGACCGTCTCCTGGATTTACCTGAACGCGCATGGCCAATATCTGAAGAGGACCATCTTAAATACTATAAGATTAAATTTTTGTTTCAGTGGAAAGACGTGCCTGCGTTAGAGGAGATATTTGGAAAGATAGACAAAATGTTTAAGTAGTGCGAGGCGTTTGACAGATACAACAACATAAAAGCGAAGCTGTTTCACCCTGAATGGTGTGTGGCCAGCCGGAGAGGGGTTCATGTGGCCCCGCCTACCATCTATAATCATTAAATACGCACGTCAGGGGCCTCTGTGGAAATAGACTTCGAGCGACATCACCACCACCAACATGACTCAAGAAAATACCTCGCCAGCTCCACAATTTGTATGCGATGACAACGCATCCGCACCGTGGTCAGCGACGGACAATGACGCCTGGCTGAACAAATTCTGTACAGAGCTCGGATACCATAACCTCGCCTTCCTCGCAAAGTACAATCCGCCACCACCTCCCCACGTTGGTCCATCTGGCACAGCAAATTCTGAAAACGTCTCGGACACCGTCGACGGTTGCATCGGGGTGATCGGACATAAGATCATTAAAGCTGTTGTTGCCATAATTCTGGAACATCTGGTTGACAAACAGCTGAAGAAAGATTGTTACGGATGTCAGGTCGATCATCCTTCGCAAACACAACATTCATGTCTCTATGAGGCACCTGCGTACTATTTTCTGGGGTGTTTTGAACAACTCTCGCATAAATTGTGTAAACCTGATCTGAAACTCATTCTGGCACAAACCTTGAAACTGTTTGGTTTAACACCGCATCAGCAAAGAATTCAGGGGGGTTGTCGATGGTGTTCTGTGTGAGCTCAGAGGTGAGATGTACATAGTGGAAGGTCTGGCAGAACTCCGGACGAAACTTGTGGATGAAACTTGCGAGCAGGCCATTTACGACGCTGTAGACAGCTGGAAGAAGAGTACACCTGCTGATTCTGATTAACCGTGGGGACATGGGTAACCTCTGCAGCACAAACTGTCTGGGAAAACTCATATTTAAACAAAGTATTAAGAGTGAAATAACTTTTTTATTGTATAAGATTATAGATGATGAGAGTGAATGTTATGTGGACAATAAACGTTTAATGAAATTAAACGACAAATGTTATTTGTGAGGGGAATGTCGGAGTGGTGTGTTATGACAACTCACTGCCTCACAAACACGTATAACCCGCGCATGACTGTTAAAAATATTCTTGAACTTGTGCCTGAATGTGAAGAAAGTCTTAAAATAGGTAACATTTTATGTTTTTGTACTTATGTAACCGATGTGTGTGTAATGTTGTTGTCAAGAAATGATCTGATAGACGTATATAAAATTATTGACATGCTAGTTGAGCATATGATAGCGAAAAATGTTTTAATGTGTGTGAAATTCCTTCAATATCTGGATGATGTATAATTAGATAATGTATGACCAATCAAATTGAACTTGTATGCGTCTTCTGCAACGATTGCTTATAAAAAGCTTTTGACCCTAATAACTCTGTCATTGTTTTGTGTAAACACTAGTAGTGGTAAGATGTCTGAATTAATGAAAAAAGTGTACTACAACCCAGCGCACCCTGGTTCTTTGGGAGGTAAAGAACGATTAAAACGCGGTGTACTACAGGAATACGGGGTAGCTCTGAAGGATAAAGAAATGTCAGATTGGCTAGCATCTCAGGACACTTATACATTACACAAGACAGCACCTATCAAATACAAACGGAATAGAGTGATAGTGTACGGAAAAGATGTACAGTTTCAAGCAGATCTTGTTGACATGTCTGCTTTTTCGAAAGAAAACGACGGTATCAAATTTTTACTGACATGTATAGATGTTTTTAGCAAGTATGCTTGGGTACGTCCGCTGAAGAATAAAACAGGTGTAGAGGTTACGAAAGCATTTGACTCCATACTCAAAGAAAACCGTATACCTCAAAAATTACAGACCGATAAAGGTACAGAATTTTTCAACAAACATTTCCAACAACTGATGAAAAAGTATAACATACATCATTTTGCTACAGCAAGTGATGTAAAATCGTCTTGTGTGGAGCGATTTAATCGCACTTTTAAATCGAAAATGGCTCGGTTTTTAACGGCTATCAATTCAAAGCGTTACTACAATATCTTACAAGATCTTATAGAAGGATATAACGCCAGTTATCACAAAAGTATTAAAATGCGACCGTTGGACGTCAATAAAGAAAATGAGACAGATGTGTTCAATAATCTGTATGGAAAGTTACGTGAAGGAACACCTGTCTTCAAGTATAAAATAGGGGATGTAGTTAGAGTTTCAAAAGTTTTTCGAAGTGTATTTTCGAAGGGTTATGAACAGAATTACACCGAGGAATATTTCACTATAGCCGCTCGTATACCACGAAACCCTCCAGTGTACAGACTACAAGATTATGATGGTGATGTTAACGACGGTTGCTTTTATGAAAAAGAATTACAAAAAATCATTGTGAACCAAGACAAATCGTTTAAAATAGAAAAGATTTTAGATCGAAAAAAAAGCGGCCGCCAAATGCTTTGTCTTGTCAAGTGGCTGGGTTGGCCTACTAAGTTTTCCTCATGGTTACCAGAAAAGGAGAACGTGGACATACAGAATCCATTAAAGTAACAACCGGAGGTGTCATAAGTAGCATTTGTGAAAAACTACACCATGAGTGAGGGCGGCTTTTATATCACGCTGCCTTGTAATGCATCTATGGATGTTTACCCTGACAATCGTATCTCAAATTACAAAACGAGACTAGCAAGAAGTATGAACCTCAAAAGTCAATGGGAAGTCGGTTTAATCGAGTTTTATTATCTTATTTCCTGGCATACATTTAATGAGGAGGATGCCGCCTTTATTATTAACACCGACCCTAATATACTGGGATATGATGAGATGTATTACGAAGAGGACAGTGATGTGATTATCTACATTAAAGAAAAAAATCTACAAAATGTATCTAAAGTGTGCAATACGTTAAAACCGGGTTATTATGAAGATGTACTATTTCTGGTTAGAGAAATCAACGCCAACCTTCCCCCGAAAGTCACACTTGGTTACGATCACATCAAAAACAGGATATTTCTAAAAGCACCGACAAACACATCTTTGATATTTTATGGAAAGTTGGCTATTATTCTAGGATTAAAGTCTGGTGTGTCTCTAGGAACTGCAAAACAGCATACCAAAAATAGTTCTGACGGTGCACCTGTCGTCACATACGCACCGCATCAAGCTGACATAAGAGGTGCATTTTATAGCATGTACATATACAGTGATATGATCGAATATCAAGCAGTAGGTGATTCATACGTACCGCTACTGATAACTGTACATATAGACGGTACATCTAATGACAGCGTCAGTGTTAGATTCGACAAGCCGCATTACGTACCTGTGAATAAATCTAATATTACAGATATCTGCATTGAGGTTAAAGACGATCAGAACAAACACGTGCGTTTCACGTATGGTAAAGTTGTGGCTAAACTTCACTTCAGACCGGTGAAATAAGTTTTAATTTTAGCAAACTATTACGCAACTATGGACCCCGAGCGATATGTTACATACTACCGGAACCAGGCGGGTAACGGATTACCGGGTTACGCGGGCGGTCCTGTTATGTACGGAGCAGGCATAGGTGGCATCTTCAAATCTCTTTTTAGGACGGCGCTACCGCTGTTGAAAAGAGGTTTTAGTATAGTAAAACCACATCTAAAAACAGCTGCTAGAAATATAGCTAGCGATGTTGTGACCAGCGCTCTATCAAGATCGTATAACGACAATAATAATAATAATAATGGACAAAATGGCAACGGGTTAATGGTGATGTCACGAGGTTCTTTTAAACCACCGGGTGAGCGTCTACGTAGGGGGAGTGGCCGTGTGAAGAAAGCTAAACGTCGCAGTAACAAGCGCGCGGCCCCAAAACGTAACCGGCGTCCCCGCACTAAACGTGTAAAGAAAACCGTCCGTACCAAAAGATTTCTGAACACAATTTTCTAAACATGGCTCTATTCCATCGCATGTCCGAGGAGTGTATTAAATCAGAGTTAGATTTATTCAAGATCCCCATGACACAGACGTCCATTGAAAAAAATACTTACGTCGAAATACCGCCTCTATCCGCAATAACCGATTCATCACCATTAGAATTTTTTATCGCTGGCACGGGAGAGGATTATTTGGATCTTAATAACACTTTTTTATACACTAGACTCAAAATAACCGGACCCGACGGTTCTAATATACCAGACGGATCGCCTGTTGGTTTAATAAACTATCCGGGAGCATGTATATTCTCACAGGTGGATGTCTCTCTGGTGGATCGTCTGATAACCCAGAGTTCCAGTACCTACCCCTACAGATGTTTGATTGAAGCTCTGATTAATTTTGGAAAGGATACACTTGAAAGTGTCTTTTCAGCCGGTTTGTTCTACAAAGATACACCGGGTCACATGGATGCTACTGACCCTGCTGGAGAAAATACGTTTCACCAGGAGTCCGGTTGGGGCATGCTCAGGCGCTTCTAGGCACTACTGCTAAATACCCCATAGACCGTGTGTGTGTGAAGAATTTTTCTATCCCAGCTAGTTCTCGCATATTTAATCAAGAAAATCTTTTTCTCGGTACACTACCAAAATCAATAATTTTAGCAATGACCGAAAATTCAGCCTTTTCAGGAGCGTATGATAAAAACCCCTTTGCTTTTAAACATTTTAACCTGGAGTTTTTGGCTTTATATCAAGACGGCGTCCAAATTCCATCCAAACCGTTTCAACCGGAATATGAAAGCGGATCAGCCGTTAGGGACTTTTATCAACTCGTGACGGCTACCGGAAGACATCTTAAAAATCAACCTCTTGTAATAGATCGTCAGGATTTTCTGAACGGCTACACGCTCTATGCCTTTAATTTTCCCCTGATGAAGATTGTTCGAATCATGTTTCACTAATTAAATCGGGAAATATTAGACTAGAAGCACGATTCAGACAACCTCTCAGACAATCCATAACCATTATCGTGTATGCGATTTTTGATTCAATTGTTGAAATATCCAATCGAAGACAGGTGTTAGTGGATTATTACTGAGGAGGAGGGAAAATGAATACGGTTCAACTAATGTCTGTTATGGATAAAATTGATCACAATACAAGTTTTTTAGGAGTGCTTCCCAGCGATTATCTACCCAAAGTGACCGTAAAGAATACCCCGTCTATGCTTATTTTTAACTCGGACCCCTCCACAAAACCGGGGTTGCATTGGTTAGCAATTTACATAACCAAGGATGGCGTGAGCTGCTTTTTTGATACCTTTGGAGGATCTCCAAAAGACCCACGTTTTCCAAAGGCCGTACAAACCTTTTTAAAAAACAATTCTATCTGCGTACAATACTCTAACAAACAGGTTCAAGACTTCACATCAGACACTTGCGGACAACATTGTGTGTTTTTTCTGTATCACATGTCAAAGGGTTATGATTATGAAAATGTTGTTAAAATGTATCATGATGATCTGATTAAAAATGATAATATGGTTGCACGATTTGTAAAGAGACTGAAACCTTCTCTCTGTGATACATTTAATTGTATTAAGTGTCTACAAAATTGTAAAAGGTGTCTGTAGTACGCCTAGAACTGTGTTATTATTTTATGTTTAATAATAAATAAAATGCTATGTAATCTTGAATGTATTAACAATATGGTTGTACTGTATAAATAAAGACAATGTATAGACAGATCTCTTTTTCCATCTTTTTTATTAACATCAAAAACTTAATACATAACACAACACAATTATTTCAAAAACATATTTACACAAAAAAATTAAAAAGATAACCAGGCAGTAGTATCGAGTGAGGGTGAATTAAACAACTGTCCATCAGTGGCAGTAGATCGTGGCATAGTCTTTGACGCGTGCTTTTTACGAATCCCTTTTTTCATGGGGATAGGCGATTTCCTTTTAAGGGTTTCAACCATGCGTTTAACCTGCGGATTCGTGATAGTGGAAAATGGTATATTTAAAGTTGCAAAAGCATCCAGAAATTCATCCCAACCACACGGTCTGTATTCATCACGGAGCGTGTGAGGCGCCGTTATACTTTTAACCAAATCCAACATGTGTGAACCTACGATTACATTCCCTTTAAATACAAACTCGCCAGAAGTTGTCCATGAAGACACTTGTTTGGCATTAGACATTTTATTCAGAATGAGTTTGATGTTTTTTAAACTTCTTTGCGGCACATTGTTTAAGATTTCATTGACAATCTGATCCTCGCTTTCATCATGCGATGGTGCAGCGGCAGGTGCACTAACAGGGGCGGCGACAGGTGCAGTAGCAGGTGTATTAGCAGGTGTATTAGCAGGTTCATCGGCGTGAATAGCGTCCGTTTTCGGTAGTGAAAGAGTTAAAGTACTACTCTCCAAATCGCCTTGTTTTACTATAGTTAAAAACCTCTGTAAGACGCTGGAATAAAGTTTAGCCTTCCCATGCGAATCTAAATCACTCCTCTGCAATACGTTTCTTATAGCTGTATCTAAATCGTTCTCCACAGTTTGTTGAATTGTCTCATGAACACCGGCAGTTTTTAATTTATTCATCTGATTCTGAGGGATTAGGTAAAGTTTTTCGCCATATTCCATTCCTAATGCTGTCTGGAGGTTATTAAACTAGTGATAAATGGTATTGCCACACTTAACAGAGGTACAAGAAAACCGCCTCGTTGATTAATCAACCGCTTTTTTCTTTGGATGTTAACCTTTTTACTAGCGGCGTATTTGATCTCCTGTTTTTTCTTTTTTAACCTCCGGAACTGGTTGGTGTTTAGAGGTATGTTACCATGAAGTACATTAAGAGCTATCTCATACAGGGATAGAATCAGCTGATCTGACGCTGACTGTAAAATAACACGGCGTTGTCTCGGTGAAGCCTTATATAATAGTTTTAAAAGAGGTAGGTTTTTACAGAGCCTATCACTCATTTTCAACAACAGTATTTACCGTAGTCTTTTCTGTACATACACCACCTGTTGATCTGAAAACAATTCTGATCTGAGACGAAAACGCTCTGGTGTTTTAGCTTTAAAGTCAATCAAAAGGAATCCGTAAGGTTGATTGGTAGCATCCTTATAACACTCCATAAAGAACTTTGTATTTCCTGGGTAAATCTGACGTCCTAAAGTCATTATTTGCATCGAGTCTCTCGGACTCTTGTACAAAATAAGATAGTGAGTATTGAGAGCGATAGTCCTACTGGTTTTACCGTGAAAAAACAGATTCTGTGTTATCAGTATGATAGAAAATGGTATATGATGAACATATTGTGTGAAAGCTTGCGAGAGTTCATCGTTTGAAAATGCCTCAGACATTAGGTCATCACAGATAATCAACACATTGACATTAGGCTTTATTAAAGTTTCATCGGTTAAAGAGTTTGGAATACCTTCAATAAATTTTATATCATACAATGACAACAGTTCATCATACAAAGGTTGCCAACAACTGTATAAAAATACAATGCTGTCAATTTTTACATTGATCAACTTGAGTGCGTTACACAATAAATTCTTTACAAAAACTTTCCGCTCCCGGATGGCCCAGAGACTAAGGCTGAGAAAGGATATTGGAAACGAAAGTCAAAATCCTCTTCAACATACACATTTTGTATGCTAGAAATACCATTAGTACCCATAAGGAAGTGTGGTGTAATCAGGAAGTAGCACGCGTTTGTCATATACCACTTTGAATCTTTTCAAGACTGCTCTATTATGCATAGTAAACTTCTTTTTATTCTGCACAATGGTCTCTGTGCGCGTGAGCAGGTGGCTAGTGTCACGTGATGTTACATATCCCTGTATCAGGCATATCATGCTTTCTAGAGTTACAATTTTCGCATTAGCAGAATGCAGCGTGATCCCTTTAGCTTTAAGAGTTACTTTATTTTTTGTGGTTTTAAACGCGTATGTTTTCGGTCCCATTGACGCAAAAGTACTTATGAAATCT
Source organism: Carassius carassius (assembly GCF_963082965.1). Taxonomy (NCBI): domain Eukaryota; kingdom Metazoa; phylum Chordata; class Actinopteri; order Cypriniformes; family Cyprinidae; genus Carassius; species Carassius carassius. The sequence continues at coordinate 24,700,201 of NC_081780.1, forward strand.
CCATCATCAAGTTCATCCGTCAATTCACCAAGATATGCACCTGTTTTAGGTATCCAATCTCCATCTTTCGATACAAAGATAACGCTGTCTGTATCTACGTAAAAAACACGGGGCCCTAACTGATCCATGAGATCATATAACTCCAAACGCCCGTAAGCCGTGGTAAATGCTGCGATGAACACATTAACATCACTCGCGGGGGCGGGGTCTTCATCGGCATAGCACCATTGAACTAAAGCCACAGTGTCCGACACGAATGAGAAGTGTTTAATGACCCGTCCGTTTCCAAAGATATAGCGGGTGAAATCTTCAGGGTCTGTTAAAAGCTCCGCTGTAGCTTGATTACACCTAAGTCCAAATCTACCCCAAAGCGAATTCAATAAATATTTATTTATAGATCTACGTGCGGGGTTGAGTGCTATTTTGTCAAGGTCGAGCTGAACTCCCTCCTTCTCAAAATAATCTCTGACGTAAGACTCCTTTTCAGCATCTGTCACTACGTGTGATGGAAAACCTGAAGGCTCTTGTTTGAATTTGAGAAACGTCTTAACATAACCGTTGAATAAAGTGTCTGATGTCTGTGGAAAATGCCAGACTTCCTCAATTCTGACTACCGAATAACCTTTATCAATAGCTCTGGAGAGCTCGACAGAGGTCCAAACTCCTGAAATGACCCTTTCGTCATCACTGTGGTGACACTGACCCTGATACTGTGCCTCAGCACAGGTGCGACACAGCGCAAATAGTAGTTTCCCCTGAGAGGATTTGACAGGCAATATTGGATGCAGTAGTTTACGTGGGGGCAGTACACTGCATTTAATGAGGCCGAAATAAGATTTGACCGGTTCAAAGTCTTTTAAAATGATCTCAGGATGCCCAATAGGGTAGGTTTTACACGACTGTACATACGGATATAGAGATGTGAAATCCAGATATGACACGCGCTCGCCCTCAGCGGTCTCGTGGTACAAGCGGAGTGCATTTGTGCGACCTCCGTAAAGTGCTTCTCTAGGATTCAGTCTCGCTGGTGCATTATAATTACACATAAATGCAACGACACTGGGATCGTTTTGTTTAGCAGACTCCCACTGACATTCCCAAATCTTGTGCACTTTGAGATTATAGGTATCACGCAAAACTTTCAGCTTATTGTCAGATTGTCTTCTGAGCTGACCAAAAGGTGTTTTTGACACCGGATTCAAATCGTTAGGATTAAAACGACAACAATGTCCGTGCCAGAAACACCCCAAAAACTCCAAAGCTATTTTATCGCCATTATCAGCCTCATAATAGCCGTCCACATGATACGGTCCAAATTTGACTTCGCCATAATTTAAAGCGTGATGAACATCGACATTTCTGTGTGCTTTAATGTATTCCAACCATTGTATGGAAGGATTTGAATAAGATTTGTACTGATTGATGTAGGCATTTTTGTGCGTTAAGGCAATTGTGTCTTTGGTTAAAAAAAGCGTTTTGAACACTTTCATAGCACATCCGGCTAATGTTATACATCTGAAAGGATCCACGTTTGTACATTCTATAAACTCTTTTCGGTATTTCATACATCCTTCACGTAGCAAAACAACATCATTCTTGCAGTACAAGGCTAATTGCTTTTTGAAGTCAAACACCTCTCCTGCTACGCCCTCGTACCACGAATCAAATTTCACACGTTCAGCGTCAGACATTGTCTGGTATCCATAATAATCTTTTGACGGATACGGCCCGATATAGTTTGCATTCTGCAAGCGATTAAAATGATGTGGAAAGAACCCTTTTTCGCTGGTGTTTAGGTTTAAAGCAGAGGTCATTTTTGACAATTTCATGGGTAAGAAGCTATAGCTATCGATGTATCTCTGTTTAAAGGCCTGGTCGTACATGTAAACAAGTCTACAGCCTTGGAGTATGATTTTTGGAGTTAGCCCCTGACTAGTAAAATACTCGAGCAGTATAAAAGAGTCGAAACCCGAAGAATTGTGTGCGATAAATGTGTAACCCTCAAATTTCGGTCGTCTGAAATGCTTGATCATGCGATCTACACAATCTAACCCTTCCGCCGAAAATTCATCCCCAGCTTGCGTTGATGCACAAACATAATTTGCCTTATGCTGCCCGTCTTCATACATCGTCTCAAAGTCAAAATAAATATAGTCTTGGCTATGTTCTCTAGGCTTGGCTGGTTGAATATAGCAACAGTGCTGGTCTTCACCCATGAGAACTTCGGCGCAATGCGCACATCTGGATGGTGCACATTTGTGTGTTAATAGCTTATCACCGGCCCATTTTGTTCTGTACTGTCTGTAACATTTATCACAGTATTTTATGCTATCACACTGAGACTTTGAACCATCACTTTGTGCTTGTTTATGCATTTCATAACAGAAATCAGATCTACAGTATCTCAAACAATCATCGCACTGGAACGGCTTCTTGGGATGCGTGTAGCAAGACATGTTCGTGCACACGTTACATATAAATTTGCAATAATGTACACCACGATCCCTAAACCCTTGATAGCAGAACTCACAAACATATGAGTAACCTAAGAAACCTTTCAGATTTTTTATCCCATAAAAATGATCTTCATGCAGGTACAAATGCAACGTCTTGTGATGCCGCTCATCCGTATTTTTATACACTTCCAATTTACCTGAATCAGATCTGTGAAAGATAACTATTTTTAGGTCTAGAAAGGCTTCAAATTTAGAAACATCATGCAATGCAATTTTATCTTGTGGATCGTAACCCAGATAGGTATGTATATTTCTGGCTAATGTCAACAATTCTGCGTCGGTACACTGTGGATTTAGAAAGTGAGCTATGCACATGCTAAAACACATATTGTCTGTGAAATTTTTGGGGGCAAACAAATGCATTCTATTTTTCTGTATGACCTGATTATGTGCCAGGTCTACCAACATCCTACGCGCGCCACCACCTTGTTTGTTTCGCGCTACAGAGACACATAACTCTAAAGCAATGTCAAAACCCACATCCGTATTGCTTTGAACGGTTCGTTCGATTTGGTCTACAAATACATTAACGTCGTGATTGTTATCAGGCGTTAGAACGGCATTAATATCTGTGGGGAGACTTGCACCTTGCAGAGAGATGTTAAAAAACCCGCCCTCACCAGCTAATAATCTGGAAAGCGTAACAATTTCGTTCAAAATATCATGTAAAAATATATTATAAGCGGCAAAATCATCTGTTGCTATTTCACGAAAATTTAAAGTTCTGCGAATTTCTAATCCATTAAATCGAGGTCTTCGGACAATCGTAAAATCACCCACACTACCTCCTTCTCTCACCAGTCTGTCTATGTAAGACCGACTGAGACCCATATCTGGAGCTGTCGGATCATATCCTGAGGGACCGTTATTAGAAGGACCTGCACCGACCTGATCATCGCTGTCTATAGCGGCACCCAACCATTCGTGTTGTTCGTCTATAATCTCGTGTAATCTATCTATCATGTTAAGAGGATTAGGCGGTAACATCTGTAAATGATTGTTAATAGTTTCATGTAACTGTTGTGTATTGTTTTGAAAATCATATCTAGGTCTTAATGGTCTCTGATCATCTTCTGAAGTGTGGGTATGTAAATCATCGTGACACCTTTTACTACTCATTTTGAATTATTATTTTTTATTTATTTTAAATCGAAAAACACACCTTTTTTAAATTTAAAGACAAGCGTGCACACTCCTGAAAACACCGACACCGATTCACAATGCAATATAATCAGATGAAAACAGAAACATACGGCAGTATGTATAAATTCAAAACACCTTTTCCCCGTAAGTAAAACAACACCTAATATGGAGACAATAACATGCAATAGCTAAGGTATAAATCAATGCCAACAACAAACAATATTAATAAATGAAAGAAACTAATGATAATTCACTACCAAGAACAAAACAATACTACATGTAAGAAATAACAAACAATAATGCAAGAAATATTTGGCGGTAATAACGAATCGAAGCCAAAAAAAAAAAAAAATAATAATAATAATAAAAAACAACAATATAATACATATCAAGGGTGATCACGCCGGTACAAATCTGATAACATTCTTTGCATTAGATTTAAACGTTCTGTGATCAGAGTAAGAGCATTAACAGATAGATTTTGTTCCACTTGTACCTGATGGATTTCTCCCGGGTACCCCGCTCATGCGCTGTTGAAACTGTTGAAATTCTCCATATAGCAGTTCGTGGCAACTTCTCCAAAATTCAGCCGCGTGACGCAATGATTCGTTGAGCTGTTGTTGACATTCTATGATATTCCTTAAAATTGCCACCACATCACTTTGTGCATTACCAACGATCTCTTCTGCACCCCGATAGGACAATGCTTGACCGCTCAAATCGAAAAGTGTCTCAAACCGTCGATTAACACGGCGAAGCATATCATAATCAAGCCTTCTATTTAAATCACGTTCACGGAACAGCTCTTGAGGATTTTCTTGAGGTAAGTCTTCCGTCTCCTCCTCGCTTGCCGATTCGTTAAAAGACGCCGATCCCATGCGTTCACCATCGAATCGGTCCAGGCTGTTAGTCCACTTTCGTCATATCCTTGCTCTGTAAATGTTGATAAAACTTGTATTATTATTTTGTTGAACAAAACGCAAAACATAAAACGTAATAACAAATTTTCTGCCTTAATACATACCGTTATTCTCCGAAGTCCTTAAACGACTGGTGGTTGGAATATCGTCCGTTTCCCGCTCCGGTAGCCTCAAACGTTTTACCCCCTGACCCTCCGAGTGGCGCGGTCTACACGTAACACTAACTTCAGTGCGAACGCTTGAGAAATCTGGGGGATTGTGAGAAGCTCCTTCGTAAGCCAAAGCGTCGGCGGGGGCGGGATTCGTGACGTGTCCTAGATCACGCGGTGATTTGGTACTAATCACAACCTCTTGTGCAACATTTTCTGGCGGAATTATCACAGCTTGATTGTCGCCAACAGCTTGCTCGTCTGTTAAAAAAATAAACAAAAAAAAACATATCTCATTATTATTATTTATCTGGTAGCCTAATCATGTTATGTGAACATTAATTTTTTACTTATTGAGAAAAAGGCTTACCGTTATTAACAGTTCCGGGTTCATCACAGGCAAACAACACGGCCTCATCAACTGTAAGAATGATAGCAAAAGTTATTGATGTGATTATTAGACATTGAGTTAATAAAATAAAATTGGAAAATACTCACATAACTCTTCAAGGATCTGTTCCAAACCTTAATCGAAAGCCTGATTCTCAAAACCTAGAGATCATCCACGAGACATTAAACAAATATTCACTTTTAAATATATTTAAATCATTTATTTATATATATATATATATATATATATATATATATATATATATATATATATATATAAAACTCACCCTGGTAGTTATCTGCCATTGTTTTCGTTTATTGTTGGTTTTGTAACATAGCACGGCTTGAAGATAATTCAATTTGTACAAGAATTTGTAGGTAATGAGCATGACACAACTTTTAGTTTTTAAAGGGTTGGATAACCCTGTGGGCGTCTCTTGAGAACACCTCTAAAATATAATAAACTTTAGTAGAGCAGACCCTAATAACATAAATCTTTAATAGGCTACCCATACACATTGATTTATGTATATTATTTTTACAACTTGGCTGAATGTATCTGTTACCGGCATGATCTACGCCAGACACCGTCTGACCTTTATCTTATATCCTGCTGCGTAAAGACGGTCTTTCATCTCGACGGAGTAGATACGGCATTAACTTCGATTGTTTGAAATGCATTGGTTTTTTAACAATTCCAAAATCAATGCGATTATATCTGTTTAGCGTTTCTCCTCACAAAGTATTGTGTATCGTTTGCGTTTAAAAGTTATTCCGTCTCACATTGGAAATCAAAGATCTTAATAAGTCAAAAGTCAATAAGTCAAAGTCTTAATAAGTTAAAAACCTCATAAGTGTGTGTGTGTGTGTATTGAGGCTTGAAAAAAGCAAGGTAGACTGTGCTTGTCTGTATGACCTGTATACATTAATATTTGTATGACCTGTGTGCATTAATGTTTGTATCGGTGTTTAAAAATCACCTTGTGAATAAAAATAATAAATGTAATTAAAATAAAAACTAACGATATATATATATATATATATAAAACACCCTCTGTCTTGTTAATCCTAACATTGGGATGTATGACTGGATGGTTTTGGCGGTTAAATGACAACACCAGGCGCCGGACACAGTCACGTTTCGATGCACAACTTGAGACGATATATTTCTTTCCTGTTATATTGTTAAATGGGGGTACTTTTAACCACATATGTCTGGTTTATTTACTAGATAACACGACATAAGAGCGGGAGAAGGAAAGTGTGTGTGTGGGTGGGTGTGTGTGTGTGTGTGTGTGTGTGTGTGTATTGAGACTTGAAAAAAGCAAGGTAGACTACGCTTGTTTGTTTGTGTATGTGTACCTGTTTGAGTGTATATTTGTGTTTGTTTGGTTACATGTTCATGTTTTCTGTATGTTTAAATTTGTATCTGTGTGTGTGTGTGTATTGAGGCTTGAAAAAAGCAAGGTAGACTGCGCTTGTCTGTATGACCTGTGTACATTAATGTTTGCATCGGTGTTTAAAAAATCACCTTGTGAATAAAAATAATAAATGTAATTAAAATAAAAATCCTATATATATATATATATATATATATATATATAAAAAACACCCTTTGAAATTAGTTAGTTTCACAAGCCAGTTACAAGCATTTCAAATCCTGTTAGATGTCTTTACAACCGCTTGATGTCTAACTGATATGCACGCGCCAGGAATCACACAGACGCCGGACACGGTCACGTTTCGATGCTTGAGATGACGTCTGGTTTATTTACTAGATAACGCGACACAAGCTTGACAGAAGGAAAGTGTGTTTGTGTGTGTGTGTTAATTGACATAGCTTGAGAAATTGAGAAATGCTACTATAACGCCTCCTGCCCGGCCCTCTCTAGCGCTGAAGGCGTGGTTTTTTTCCGGAGCATTCCCGAGCCTCATTCTAACTGTGTTTGCGGTGGTGGGAGGTTGTTTTACGGACGCTTCACAACTCTGCCGGAGGATCTTTTTTTTTCTTTCGTCTAACAGTCTCGCTTTTTAAAATTGTAGTTAGTGGTAAAGTACTGCATAGATTTGACAAGTATCTTGTCTGATGTATTTTCTTTTAGATCTGCGTAAATGCCTAAGTTACCTATTTTTTTCTTTTGTTTTAACTTTTCACCCGACGTGACAAACGCCTACTTTCTTGGTTTATAACATTGCTTTACGTTCGCTTCTTTTTTTTTGTTTGAGTCGAGCTAACGTTACCGGAGACGTCATAACACTTTGCTGTGAGATCTTTTTTTTTCTTTTGTTTAACTCTTGTCAGTAAAATTGTAGTTAGTGGTAAAGTACAACATAGTTTTGACAAGTATCTTGTGCTGGTGTTTTAAAGACGGGGTCTGGTGTATTTTATTTTAGATCCGCGTAATGTCTACCATCTTTTTTCTTTTGTTTTAACTTTTCACCCGACGTGACAAACGCCTACTTTCTTGGTTTGTATCGCTGCTTTACATTCGTTTCTTTTTTTCAGTTTGAGGTAAGGTACAAATGCTAAAACTCTATTACCTAGTTTTCTTTATTTTCTAACTGGTAACAAAACACCATTTTTAAATTGTAATGCTACAAGCTCTCACATCTTTTTCACGTATTGCTTAACGAAAACATATCTGATAGCTTTGACTCGTTTGGTTGTATCAGATAAATAACCAGTAACCTAGTTTTATTTCATTTGTAACAACTTTAATAATGTTTTTACACTTTTCTAACTACGAAAACGATCATTACATTGTTTCCATTGCTGCTATGCGTTTATAACCTTTTTCTTGAAATGCATTGTGTATTTAAAACCTTAATAAAATCATCCCTTACACCATTTTCACGATTTCGCCCTTTTCAAAGTTTAAAAAAAGCACATAGCTTCCCACAACTTCTCCCCCCTCCGAAATTCCTCCTTGGGTTCATAAGTTCATATTAAGGGCACTGGCTGTACAGGGAGGGGAGGGGGGTGTACAAACAGGTGTCCAGAACAGATGGCTTTTATGACCCTCATCAATCAAATTTTTGGAGAGAAGCAGCCCTGGATCCTCTCTTAGATCCTACCTGTCCAATCGCTGCTATTTTCAATATACATGTTGCCCCTTGGTAACATAAGTTAATACAGGATTAGCTTCCACTGTTATGCACATTCTTATTCTTTAGCTTGGGTTAAACTAATTAATTTTACTTTGTTGGAACAGCCGCTACGCTAATAATGTCTCTATTTGTTTCTCTATTTTGCCACAGGATTTACGTCCCATGGTAACTGGGATTTACACAAGCTCCAGTCTGGATCCAGAACACCTGAGAAGAGATGATGCTGACCCCCTCAGAGGACCCCAGATGATGGTAACCCTGAATCAATAAACAGAACTAACAAATATTGCTGCATGTGTGATTGCATCTTATAATAATTACTGTTAATAGTGTTCATTGTCTGGTTGACTATGTCATGTATAAATGTTTCTGAAAATTCCTATCATATGCACATAAACTGACAGTCACCACTGATAAGCTACTACTAAATATTGTAGAAACTAAATGTTCTGTAATGTTGCTTTGCAATCATTTGTATCGTAAAAAGCACTATATAAATAAACTTTAATTGAAAAGTTAAGTTACAACCAGAATTCTGGAAAAATAATTTTTTAAATCACATGATCCAATATTTTTTTAATAGAACATGGATAACAAATTATAAATTTATAATTTTATGCACAAATTGAGCTCATTTCAAATGTGATGCCTGCTCAGGTCTAAAAGTAGTTGGGACAGGGGCAGGTTTACCATGGTGGAGCAGCTCCTCTTCTCTTCAAAACAGTTTGAAGATGTCTGGGCATCGAGGTTATTAGTTTCTGGACTTTTTGTTGTTGGAATTTGGTCCCATCCTTGCCTGATATAGGTTTCCAGAAGAGTTTGCTGAAACTGTCCGTGGTTGTCTTTGAAATATTTTTTGTTTAATGATGCACCAAATGTTCTTTAAAGGTGAAAGATCTGGACTGTAGGCAGGGCAATTCAGCACCCAGACTCTACTACCAAGCCATGCTGTTGTAATAGCTGCAGTATGTGGTTTTGTATTGTCCTGCTGAAATAAACAAGGCCACTCCGTGATATATATATATGTTGTCTGGAAAGGAGCAGATGTTGCTCTAAAACCTTTATATACCTTTCAGCATTCATAGTGCCTTCCAAAACATGCAAAGCTGCCCATACCATATGCACCCCCAAACCATCAGAACTGAACGCTGATAACATGCTGGAAGGTCTCCCTCCTCTTTTTCCCGGAGAACACAGCGTCTGTGTTTCTGAGAAGAATGTCAAATTTGGACTGGTCTGACCATAGAACACTTTTCCACGATTGCGTTCACATCAGCAGTGATTTATATCATATGAACCGTACCCAAGACCACCGTTTTTAAGCTAACGCACCAAATTCTGACGCCAGTCGAATACGGGTGCACACCAAAAGTGCTAGTGTGAAAGCACCCTAAGAGGACTTTCTGCCATTTACACAATGCAAAGTGTCAGGAGTATCAACTGCCTTTAAGCAACGCAAGCATAATATTTAATCTATTTTATCTAATATTTGTGATACTTTTCAGTGCAAATCATATAATTACTTTATTATATAATTAATTATAAAAAAGATTTGCACAGGCCTATCTAAAGGGTTAATGGTCCCACCTAGTGATCAACTGTAAAAATAACAAATGTTACCTCTTCCCAAAAGGGAAAACCACAAACAATCAAGAATGCATGATTATATGGTGTCATGACATTCCTGCCCAGTGCTTCACTGCACTTCACTGAATATAATAGACTAATTTTTCCTGACTACAATTAGTAAAGAGACATATAAATTTAGCAACTGAACAGTTTACTAAAATATTTTCTACATTGGTAAGAAAAAAAAAAATCCAGATGAAAAAAATTAATTGCTAAAAATGCCCGGTTTAAAAAAGAATGGAAGAATTATATTATCTTTGTCACGGTAGCAAAGACACTTATCAACATTGTTCATATACCACAGAGTAAGATTAAATGTATTTTCATTTAACTAGATTAATATGGAGAGGCAATCTTATATAGACCTTCATTTATGCGTTTTTGACTTTCACTGCAAGGTAAATAACGTGATAACAGTTCGTTATTTAAGTTTGTACATTAGCATGAACTCACTAACTTAACACTAACGTCAGCTATTTTTAACCAGAGATACCTTGTAGAAGCTCAAGATGACGTTAACATTCTGCTTGATCAGATGAAAGGTTTAGTGTGGCTATGACAACCAATAAATTAACATTTTTGTCTTTATTTTGATTGGGGTGGGATTGGACATTTTTATATAAAATAATCACAAATTCTGGAACATTTTATTCTACATTTATACATTTATGTAGTAGTAAGTAACAGATCCGCACACCGTATAAGCTCCCATTCAAAAATGTTTTTTTATTAGTGACGTTTCGGGCCTCACATGGCCCTTCCTCAGACTAACAGGAAGTGTACAAACAGTTACCCTTTTAAAGTCTGTATCACGTGACCCCACCATCACACAAATTAGATACATCCATCAACATACATTGATATTTACATATTTATACATCGTGTCCAGCAAGGATTAAGAATTATATATATACATATTTACATATTGATTCCCACTGTTAAATTGTCTAACATATAGAAATTCAAAGAGACTATATGTATTACCATTCATAAAGACTATCCGTACGTCAAGACAAAAAACATAGAGAATCAAAAAGCATTATTGAAAAATCCATATTAAGGTAAAAGTCAGATGGGGATTCGGACAATTTTCAAACTTGATCAGACAAGTAAAAAAGCATCTGTTATAAACTCAGGATTTCATTATTTATATACAGAGGACCAAGTTATTCAAAGAGACTATACCTATAAATCAAGAGACTGTAGAGAAAATAGCAAAGTAGAAAATCAAAAAACCATATTGTTATTTAAATCATCCATTAATTTAGAAAAGGTCTAATATCAAAATCCTCATTGAGGCCTTTGGGAGCTAAAGTATTTAATGTGTAAATCCAGAAAAGTTCCCTTTTTAAAAGCAAATTATCCACATTACAACCCCTTCGAGGACATTTGATATTCTCAATTCCCACATATTTTAAACTAGATACATTGTGTTTGGCATTCATGAAGTGTACAGCCACAGGGCTAGATGTCACACCATTTCTAATCGCACTACGATGTTCTGAGATTCTAGTTTTTAATGCTCTAGTGGTCTTGCCTATGTATGATAGTCCACAAGGGCATGTCAACATATAAATTACATTCATAGTAGAGCATGTGATTATCTCTTTTATCTTGTATTTAATGCCATTATGCGGATGGTTGAATGTATTAGTTTTATAAGTAAAGTGGCATTGTTGGCATCTTCCACAAGGGTAGTTACCTGTAGGTAGATCTATTTTTTTTCATCTGTAAAATATTGGTTTTTGCAAATAAACTCTTCATTCAAACACATAAAATCATGTTTAAAATATAACAATATGCTTGTGTGATATCGCTCATGGTACAAATGAAAAGAGACATAAAGGGGTGTTATATATATATAGGTGTATGTGTTTGTGCATATTACAAAACTCACCAGATTTCAATAAGTGGACCTCCTGCTGCCAGGCATGTTTGTTTTTTGTCTCCTCTTTTGCACATGTTTTGATTATAAGAAGAGCCCGTTTCAGGGCTTTTTTGGAGACTCTCAGCCCATCGGGGCCTGCTTCCTTTACCCACTTAAAAAAGTGGGAAAGGTCCACTAATTTGTGCACCATTGTGGTGATGTTCTTTGAGCATTTTTATATACCTGAAAAAAATAAAACAGACAAAATGGATCAGCCATCTTCAGTGTGAGTTGAGTCAATATAATATGCTGTTATACTCCATATAACTCCATACAAGCCAGAAACTAAGCCTTTTTTTGCACAGGCCTATCTAAAGGGTTAATGGTCCCACCTAGTGATCAACTGTAAAAAATAACAAATGTTACCTCTTCCCAACAGGTAAAACCACCAACAATCAAGAATCTCACACACACACACACACACACACACACACAAACACTATAATTTGCTGTTATACTCCATATAACTCCATATACAAGCCAGAAACCAAGCCTTTTTTTGCACAGGCCTATTTAAAGGGTTAATGGTCCCACCTAATGATCAACTGTAAAAATACATTTTTTTACCTCTTCCCAAAAGTGAAAACCACAAACAATCAAGAATGCTACCACCACAGTATGTATCTTTGTTCTTAATTTTTTAACACACCACTCCCACGGGTTCTTGAAATCCTTGAAAGTTTGTTAATCTGAAAAAGAAAATTTCAAGGCCCTGGAAAGTTTTTGAAAATAAACATACATAGATACAGTTTCTCGAGAGTTTTTGAATTTTTCTGGAAAAAAAATCTATATTCCCTCTGGTCCGCTAATGTGTTATTTCACCGACACTTTGTGGCCTATGCCTTGATTTACGTTAGTTTATGTGCATTTCCACGTTATGTTACGTTATGTGTAAGGTACTTTGTGTTGTACGTTGCCATGACTTTCAAATGCACACAAAACTAAAGTGAAATTAATGTTCAATTAATTTGCTTGTTAACAATGTAAACTCATGAGGGAAGAAAAACTTAAAAGCATATTCATATATCTTAAATCTAGAAGAGAAGCATTCTGTATGAAAGCTATACAAAAACAGTTTGTCCTGTATTCACAGGAATACGCCGTATGGCCACCTAGACCATACAAATAACACATTAATAATTCTTTTTGCACAAATCATTGTTTGAATTGCAAATGTAGCCTCTCAAGGAAGGCTTTAAGACCTTGCAAAATACTCTGGCGCCTGAACGCTCCCACTTCACTCGTGCTAAAGGCAATCCACGGAAAAGGATTAGGGCCATGCAAAAAAAAAAAAATCTTGAGAAAAAAGTTGTAACATTTTGACAAAAAAAAAATGAATAAACTGTTGAATAAACATTGAATTTTGAGGAAAAACTTGAGAATAAACACATTTGTTTTATGTTCATTTCATCTCATTGGACAGCATTAAACAGTGTCGAGAATAATGCACGGGGGAGAATTGTATTTTACGATCGACTGGGATCGAGCCTTTTCTTTTTTTGCCAAACTCCCTTTTCTTCCTTTTCTTATCAAATATCATATCGGAAAAGTCTAAGTCAATTGCTTAACAAGTGTTTAATAGTAATGTATTAATAAGGGATAGGCTGGGGATTTCCGGTAATGGTGTAACGAGACGGACGTGTTTGGTGACAGCTCTCTGAGATTGATGGAAAATACTTACCAAAACTTGATGATATATAATACATTAATAGATTAAGTTAAGCATTTGACTGGGGTTCAAAACATTAAAGGCCAAAAAGATGCAAAATATCTAAAGGAGACAAATCAATAACTGCGACAAAAGCTAGCAATGCAACCAAACAAGCAAGCACGAGCCCGGGTGGAACTAACAAAACCTTGAGTGCCATATTGGAAGCAATAGAAACGCTAAAATCCGAACTGAAGGTGAACAATGACAAACAAAGGAAGGACATTAATACTCTGCACCAGGAGATGGGTAATCAACTTGACAACCTGATGGAGGAAATGAGAGGCCTGACTGAAAGAATGGAAGAAGTGGAGAATCGCGTGATACGTGTTGAGGACATGACAATGGATTTTACTGAAGAGCTGACTGAAAGCATTAAGCGACAGAGGACTGTACAAAACAAACTGACCGATCACGAAGGAACAACATTCGCCTTTTCGGGGTAGGAGAAGGAGAGGAAAGGAAGTTGGTGATGCAATTCATGACGGATTTCCTCAAGCATGAGTTACCTTTAACAGTGGACTTGGACCTTAAAATTCAGCTAGCCCACAGAGTCTTCGCAGCCAAGCCCCGACCCCATAATAACCCGAGACAAATTGTAGTAAATTTCCAAGAATATACTACTAAAGAGCTAATCCTCAAAGAAGCGTGGAAAAAAGGACGCATTCAGTCAAATGGGAGAAACATTTATTTTGGCCACGACTACGCAACTGAGATCGTCCAAAAACACATGGCCTATCAAGAGATTAAGAAGATTCAAGATTCCAAGATTCAAGATTTTTATTCCTCACATACGCAATTATATAGAGCATATATAATGTTGGACAGTTTTTCTCTACTTCCTGTTGGCCTTCTGTAGCAAATTGTAGCTCCGTGTAGCTGTTTTTATTTTATTTTTTTATCTAGAATCTTTATCTTACTATCACTCTCTGTTTTTTAAAGTGGTAAAATATAACTTAATTCACACCATATTTCTGATATTATCGATCAATCTTATCAGATTAACTTTGATCGTTCACTTTTATTTTATTTCCGTGAGTGCAGTACACCTGCAAAGCGTTAGCACTCGTTAGCTTGTCATTAGCGTTTTCATTCGAACCTATCGCTGTTTTCTTTTCTCCTCTCCCTCGCTCCAGTTTTTCACAAGTTCATCAAACAACCGCAGTAAGAAGTTTCATCAAGCACGGTGAGTAATGGCTTCTCCTATCATTGTTTCTTGCACCTCTTGCCACATGTACAGTTTATCTATCTCTGTCGCTGATGAGGGATTCACATGTGATAAATGCAGGGAAATAGTTAGGCTGACAGAGAAGATTTCAGAATTAGAGACACGCATCCAAACTTTATTTGAGGACAGTAAAAATGTTAGGGCTCTAGATACGCCTTTGGATGCGTCTAGCTCAGGGATTCCTGTACATTGTTCGGTTCCGGAAACAGAGGCAACTGGGTGATGGTGAGGCAGCGTAGTCGTGGGTCAAAACACCGCTCTTCTGTTCCGATCAAAACATTAAACAGGTTCTCCCCACTCAGTGATGCACCCACTGAGAAACCTGATGAAAGTGCTCTAGTTATTGGTGATTCTATTGTACGGAACGTGAATATAGAGACACCAGCCACCATAGTCAAATGTTTACCGGGAGCCAGAGCGCCTGACATCTTGGCAAATTTAAAAGTGCTGGCTAATGCTAAATGTAAATACAGTAAGATTGTTATTCATGCCGGCGCTAATGATGTTCGACTTCGCCAGTCGGAGATCACTAAAAATAACATTAAAGAGGTGTGTGAACTTGCAAGCACGATGTCAGACACTGTAATATGCTCTGGTCCCCTCCCTGCTTACCGTGGTGATGAGATGCATAGCAGATTGTCATCACTCAATGGCTGGATGTGTCCCTAAAACCTTTAGGGACACAGTGGTGCCCACAGTGGTGCCCACAGAATAACATAGGTTTCATAGACAATTGGACGAGCTTTTGGGGCAGACCTGACCTGTTTAAAAGAGATGGTCTTCATCCCTCCTGGGGTGGCGCCACTCTTCTCTCTAGAAATATGGCAAATAGTCTTAGTGTTTATACTTGACTAACTGGGGCCCAGGTCAGGAAGCAGACAGACTGGCTAAACCGACTGTCTGCTAGCCGCCTCCCGTCACAGAGGTCAGTTAATTCTCAGCACATAGAGACTCTTTCACCTAGATATCACACTATAGAGACTGTGTCTGTTCCCCGAACTAGAAAATACAAAAAACGTCCAAACCAAGTTAAGATTAACAATTTAATTGAGGTTCAACAAATAAAAAACAGAAGCAATATGGATAAACAAATGATAAAGCTTTGCTTATTGAATATCAGATCCCTTTCTACAAAAACACTTTTTGTAAATAATATGATCACTGATCATAATATAGATGTACTCTGTTTGACAGAAACCTGGCTAAAACCTGATGATTACATTATTTTAAATGAGTCCACCCCCCAAGATTACTGTTATAAACATGAGCCACGTCTAAAAGGCAAAGGTGGAGGTGTTGCTTCAATTTATAACAACGTTTTCAGGATTTCTCAGAGGGCAGGCTTCAAGTATAACTCGTTTGAAGTAATGGTACTTCATAAAACATTATCCAAAGAAACAAATGTTAATGATAAATCCCCTGTTATGTTTGTACTGGATACTGTATACAGGCCACCAGGGCACCATACAGACTTTATTAAAGAGTTTGGTGATTTTACATCCGAGTTAGTTCTGGCTGCAGATAAAGTTTTAATAGTTGGTGATTTTAATATCCATGTTGATAATGAAAACGATGCATTGGGATCAGCATTTATAGACATTCTGAACTCTATTGGTGTTAGACAACACGTTTCAGGACCTACTAATTGTCGAAATCATACTCTAGATTTAATACTGTCACATGGAATTGATGTTGATGGTTTTGAAATTATTCAGCCAAGTGATGATATCTCAGATCATTATTTAGTTCTTTGCAAAATTCATATAGCCAAAATTGTAAATTCTACTTCTTGTTACAAGTATGGAAGAACCATCACTTCTAACACAAAAGACTGCTTTTTAAGTTATCTTCCTGATGTATCCAAATTCCTTAGCATATCCAAAACCTCAGAACAACTTGATGATGTAACAGAAACTATGGACTCTCTCTTTTCTAGCACTTTAAATAAAGTTGCTCCTTTACGCTTAAGGAAGGTTAAGGAAAACAGTTTGACACCATGGTATAATGAGCATACTCGCACCCTAAAGAGAGCAGCCCGAAAAATGGAGCGCAGCTGGAGGAAAACAAAACTAGAGGTATTTCGTATTGCTTGGCGGGAAAGTAACATATCCTACAGAAAAGCATTAAAAACTGCTAGATCCGATTACTTTTCTTCTCTTTTAGAAGAAAACAAACATAACCCCAGGTATTAATTCAATACAGTGGCTAAATTAACGAAAAATAAATCCTCAACAAGTGTTGACATTTCCCAACACCACAGCAGTAATGACTTTATGAACTACTTTACTTCTAAAATCGATACTATTAGAGATAAAATTGCAACCATTCAGCCGTCAGCTACAGTATCACATCAGACAGTGCACTATAGACCCCCTGAGGAACAGTTCCACTCATTCTCTACCATAGGAGAGGAAGAATTGTATAAACTTGTTAAATCATCTAAACCAACAACATGTATGTTAGACCCTATACCATCTAAGCTCCTGAAAGAGGTGCTTCCAGAAGTCATAGATCCTCTTCTGACTATTATTAATTCCTCATTGTCATTAGGACATGTCCCCAAAACCTTCAAACTGGCTGTTATTAAGCCTCTCATCAAAAAACCACAACTTGACCCCAAAGAACTAGTTAATTATAGACCAATCTCGAATCTCCCTTTTCTGTCCAAGATACTAGAAAAGGTGGTATCCACACAATTATATTCCTTCTTAGAGAAAAATGGTATATGTGAGGATTTCCAGTCAGGATTTAGACCGTATCATAGTACTGAGACTGCTCTTCTTAGAGTTACAAATGATCTGCTCTTATCATCTGATTGTGGGTGTATCTCTCTATTAGTTTTATTGGATCTTAGTGCTGCGTTTGACACAATTGACCACAACATTCTTTTGCATAGACTTGAATACTTTGTTGGCATCAGTGGAAGTGCATTAGCATGGTTTAAATCGTACTTATATGACCGCCATCAGTTCGTAGCAGTGAATGAAGATGTATCCTATCGATCACAAGTGCAGTATGGAGTACCTCAAGGCTTAGTACTAGGGCCGCTACTCTTCACGCTTTATATGTTACCCTTGGGAGATATCATCAGGAAACATGGTGTTAGCTTTCACTGTTATGCTGATGATACTCAGCTCTATATTTCTTCGCAGCCCGGTGAAACACACCAATTTGAAAAACTAATGGATTGCATAGTCGATATAAAAAATTGGATGACGAGTAATTTCTTACTGCTAAATTCTGAAAAAACAGAGGTGTTAATTATAGGACCTAAAAACTCAGCTTCTAATAACCTAGAACACTGTCTAAGACTTGATGGTTGCTCTGTCAATTCTTCGTCATCAGTTAGGAACCTAGGTGTGCTACTTGATCGCAATCTTTCCTTAGAAAGCCACGTTTCTAGCATTTGTAAAACTGCATTTTTCCATCTCAAAAATATATCTAAATTACGGCCTATGCTCTCAATGTCAAATGCAGAAATGTTAATCCATGCATTTATGACCTCAAGGTTAGATTATTGTAATGCTTTATTGGGTGGTTGTTCTGCACGCTTAGTAAACAAACTACAGCTAGTCCAAAATGCAGCAGCAAGAGTTCTTACTAGAACCAGGAAGTATGACCATATTAGCCCGGTCCTGTCAACACTGCACTGGCTCCCTATCAAGCATCGCATAGATTTTAAAATATTGCTTATTACTTTTAAAGCCCTGAATGGTTTAGCACCTCAGTATTTGAATGAGCTCCTTTTACATTATAATCCTCTACGTCCGCTACGTTCTCAAAACTCAGGCAATTTGATAATACCTAGAATATCAAAATCAACTGCAGGCAGCAGATCCTTTTCCTATTTGGCGCCCAAACTCTGGAATAACCTACCTAACATTGTTCGGGAGGCAGACACATTCTTGCAGTTTAAATCTAGATTAAAGACCCATCTCTTTAACCTGGCATACACATAACATACTAATATGCTTTTATTATCCAAATCCGTTAAAGGATTTTTAGGCTGCATTAATTAGGTAAACCGGAACCGGAAACACTTCCCATAACAACCTATGTACTTGCTACATCATTAGAAGAATGGCATCTACGCTAATATTTGTCTGTTTCTCTCTTGTTCCGAGGTCACCGTGGCCACCAGATCCAGTCTGTGTCTAGATCAGAGGGTCACTGCAGTCACCCAGATCCAGTACGTATCCAGACCAGATGGTGGATCAGCACCTAGAAAGGACCTCTACATCCCTGAAAGACAGCGGAGACCAGGACAACTAGAGCCCCAGATACAGATCCCCTGTAAAGACCTTGTCTCAGAGGAGCACCAGGACAAGACCACAGGAAACAGATGATTCTTCTGCACAATCTGACTTTGCTGCAGCCTGGAATTGAACTACTGGTTTCGTCTGGTCAGAGGAGAACTGGCCCCCCAACTGAGCCTGGTTTCTCCCAAGGTTTTTTTCTCCATTCTGTCACCGATGGAGTTTCGGTTCCTTGCCGCTGTCGCCTCTGGCTTGCTTAGTTGGGGACACTTCATCTACAGCGATATTGTTGACTTGATTGCAAATAAATGCACAGAGACTATTTAACTGAACAGAGATGACATAACTGAATCCAATGATGAACTGCCTTTAACTATCATTTTTGCATTATTGACACTGTTTTCCTAATGAATGTTGTTCAGTTGCTTTGACGCAATGTATTTTGTTTAAAGCGCTATATAAATAAAGGTGACATTGACATTGACATTGACATATATAACCAGCAGTGAAATGTGAGTCAGGTCCGATCCAAGGACAGTGCAATTGTTAAAGAATACAACACAAAAAATTAAAAAATATTCATTAATATAGCTATGAAATAAAAGTAAACAATAAAAATATAAGAATAAAATATAAAATAGATGTATACTGTAGAATTAAATAGAAAATAGAAAATAATGTGCATGAAAGTACACAGTATTCTTAAATATTAAGGTACTCAGGGATGTACAAGAAGCAATGTGCATATGTGCATTATACTATAGTCTTAAATATTAAGATACACAGAAATGTACAAGAGGCAAATGTGCAAACACTTTCAGTATGTCGATGTGATGTAGTGAATGATGTATATCTTACTGATAAAGTGAATATTAAGTGGAGACATGAAGATGTTAAGAGGCTGCTTTTGAGTTTAGGATCCTGATGGCCTGGGGGAAAAACTCCTAAGTCTCTCGGTTTTAGCCATCTGGCTACAGAAGCACTTACCAGATGGCAGCAAAATGAAAAGATGGTTACTGGGGTGGATGGAGTCCTTGATGATCACTGTATCTAAACCAACAACATGTTTATTAAATCCTGTACCCACTAAATTACTGAAAGAGTTGTCACCTGTAGCCGAAGAACCGCTTCTCAATATCATTAACTCGTCGTTATCTTTAGGTCGCGTCCCAAAACCATTCAAGCTGGTGGATATTAAGCCTCTTTTTAAGAAACCAAAACTAGATCCTAGTGAACTGGCAAATTATAGGCCTATTTCAAATATTCCATTTATGTCTAAAATTTTAGAAAAAGTTGTGTCTGCTCAGTTGAGCTCCTTCCTGCAAAAAAATGATGTGTATGAAGAATTTCAGATCAAGGCTGCATCTCATTGCTAGTTTTACTTGATCTTAGTGTTCCTGTAGCTCAATTGGTAGAGCATTGCGCTATCAAGCGCAAGTTTGGGGGTTCGATTCCCCGGGAACACATGATAGGTAAAAAATTGATAGCCTGAATGCACTGTAAGTCACTTTGGATAAAAGCGTCTGCTAAATGCATAATTTTAATTTTAATTTAATCTTAGCGCTGCGTTCGACACCATAGATCATGACATACTCATAGATCGATTACAAAACTATACAGGTATTCAAGGGCAGGCTCTAAGATGGTTTAGATCCTACCTGTCCGATCGCTACTCTTTTGTTTATTTAAATGTGGAGTCATCTCATTTATCACCAGTAAAATATGGAGTGCAACAAGGATCCGTCCTAGGTCCCCTTCTATTTTCAATATACATGTTGCCCCTTGGTAATATTATTAGAAAATACAGGATTAGTTTCCACTGTTATGCTGATTATACTCAGCTATATATTTCAAAGAGACCAGATTCAACTTCTAAATTATCTAAGCTAACAGAGTGTGTTAAAAATTTAAAAGATTGGATGACCAATAATTTTCTCCTATTAAATTCGGATAAGACAGAGATATTAATTATTGGACCAAAAAACAGTACACAGAATCTTGTAGATTACAATTTGCAACTAGACGGATGCACTGCTACTTCCTCTACAGTCAAAAATCTGGGTGTTATATTAGACAGCAGCTTTTGAAAATCATATTTCCCATGTTACAAAAACTGTATTCTTCCATCTTAGAAACATTGCCAAGCTACGAAACATGTTATCTGTTTCTGATGCAGAAAAGCTAGTTCATGCATTCATGACCTCTAGACTGGACTATTGTAATGCACTTCTAGGTGGTTGTCCTACTTCGTCAATAAACAAGCTACGGGTAGTCTAAAATGCAGCAGCTAGAGTCCAGGTCCCCAATTTTACAGTCTTTGCACTGGCTACCTGTTAAGTTCTGTATCAGTTACAAATTATCATTACTTACCTATAAGGCCCTAAATGGTTTAGCTCCTGTGTACCTAACTAGCCCTCTACCACGTTACAATCCATCATGCTCCCTAAGGTCACAAAACGCTGGACTTTTGGTAGTTCCTAGGATAGCAAAGTCCACTAAAGGAGGTAGAGCCTTTTCACATTTGACTCCCAAACTCTGGAATAGCCTTCCTGATAATGTTCGGGGTTCAGACACACTCCCTCTGTTTAAATCTAGATTAAAAACGCATCTCTTTCGCCAAGAATTCAAATAATGTATCTGTAATATAATGTGAGTGTAGTTGCATCTGATCAAATACGCATTCTTATTCTTTAGCTTGGGTTAACCCTTTAAAACCGAACGTGTCGGCGCCGACACAATTTACCAAGCAGTATTAATGTTTTCATAACTCAGCAACCGTTTGCAATATGAAAAAAAAATCTAATTGCGTCTGATAGAAGACAGCTTGCGCTTTAAGACAATACACAGCTTAATACGGTAACTGCATGCTTTCCAGCAGCAAATCACAGCGGCTTTCGGGGAAAGGGGAAGGGTGGAGTTGAAGCAGGAGATACGAGCGCAGCAGGTTTGAAAGTTTGAGAGTGTGAAATATAAACAAAAACGAACAAAAACATGGCGAAAAAAGGTTTTACACAAGAGTGTTAAATGGTGCGTGTGCATCCATACATAATTGTGTATGTACGTGCATGGACATATCTCTCTCTGTGTGTGTGTGTGTGTGTGTGTGTGTGTGTGTGTGTAAGTAAGTAAAGCTGCGTGTGTGTGTATGCAAATGTGTGCGTGTATGTGTAACGTTATATGTATGTTTGTGTAAGTGCATGCATGTGTGCATATGTTTATGTGTTTGTGTGTGCTACTGCTAATGTGTGCATGTGTATATCTGTGTGTATATCTGTTTGTGTGTATCTGTGTGCATGTGTGTATCTTATACAGTCTATGATGTGTATGCAAATGTGTGTGTGTACGCGCTTGCGTGACTGTGCATGCATGCATAACTGCAGGCTTTATTTTTATTATTTTATTGTATTATTATTATAGTTATTTATTTATTATATTATTATATATTTATATATTATTTGTACAAATTTTCTCTTACTAATAGATTGCTTCATAATGAAAAGTATTTTTATGTACATATATAGTGAGTTTGTAATACATGCTGCTTTTTTTTCAGTGTGGCTTACTCCAGTTATCTATGAAGAAGCAAATGGGCCATCTACATCGAACACACACCATCTCAGAGGGACCGGGGCAGTGGTCGCTGCTGTAGCTGTACAATAAGTACATGGGGGGACTTGACACCTCCAACAAGATGCTCAGAACAAAGTCGGTGCCCCATAAAACAAGTCATATGTGACCATTTTCCAGCACTTCCTGGACATTGCAGTGACCAACAGCTTCATTTTACACAAAGAGATGTGTGCCATCCACCATGATAAGCTCATGACACAGCAAAACTTTCAGGAGCTGCTAGCAGCTCCGCTCACAGATGTTCCCCTGGATGGCAGCTCGAGAGCGATGCGATCATCTGCCTGTTCCTGTGAGTGATACTCAAGACCTTTCACAGAGTTGCATATGATGCAAAAGGAGTACCCCATGGAAGTGCAAGGAATGTGATGTGGGATTATGCTTGCAGTTAGACAGGAACGGCTTCAGAGAGCACCACATTCAAATGACTGGATTGAAGGATCCAAAAACGCCTATAGAACTGGAGTACAACAAATGGCTCCTGAGTGAAAACTGTGCAATCCAGTGTCTCAAAAAGACTTGTATATATGTATTAAAAGTTCCTTTTTCAAGATTGAGGCATTAGATTCTTTCAATCATGAGTTTTCAGATTTTCTCTAAATAAAAACCAGTACAATTTCTTCCCGTTTTAAATTTTTTTGTCTATTTAAATTATTTACTAACTCATTACACAAAATAATGTACAATAACTGTAATTTCCTGAAAGCCTATAATTTTCTGAAAAAAATGACACAAAAAATGTAGTCTTGACCATATCCCTACACCTAAACCTAACCTTAACCATGAGTGATCCTTAAAAATAGAGGAAATGATAGATGAATGACACTGATGTACAAGCACCTAACAGTGATTGTAAGCGTAAACTTCACAAAATCTATAAACTTGTTCTTCAAATCTGATTGGTTAATCACAATGTTGTTCCAGGGTCAACAAAGATGTTGTCCCAGGAACATGTCTCACTTGGTAAAATCAGGTTCTGCATAAAGGCACATATCAAATTTGCACTGTGGTTTGCTATTCCCTTTGGATATTTAACAATTTTGCCATCAACACTATAGTTGTTCAATTGTTTGGAGGGTAAACTTACACTTTTCAAGATTAAGAAAATATGTGACACACTTTTTTTTTTTTACACATGACAATGATAAGATTTGTTTTATTTAAAAAAGCCCTGATCTGCAAAAAATAAATGAAAATGAATTAAAATGATAGACTTGTTTGATCAGCACTAGAGGAGAAAAACGAATTAGTCAAATATTTAATTGAATATCACACAACATTGCAGCATGTAATATGATAATTAAGATCTATGGAAACACGTGACAATAATATGTAGTCAAAATAATCGTCTCACCAAGTAATTGTCCATGTATTTCCCTCCTCTCGTCGCTTCTCTCTCTCCAGTCCAGCGTGTGGCGCTAAAACACACGTGTGTTTGTCAAACACCATCAAGCCTCAGAGGAAGAAGAATAGTTTCACCGCGTTCTCTGTTGTTTTAATGTGGTGCTGCTTTAAGACAAACTGTTAGAAATATAATTTCTGTAAACAAAAAAATACAGTTTTTGAATCAGGTCAGTAAATACATGTTATATTCACATCATCATTAGTCGTGTCTACGTGTTGAAGCAAAGAGAAATACATCGGGAAGAATATCAGCTGAAGATGGTGTTTGTTAAAGAGGAGATTGAGGAGAACACGAGTGAAATAAAAGAAGAGGAACCAGAAACCTGGAAAATAAAAGAAGAGGAACCAGAAACCTTGATAATAAAAGAAGAGGAACCAGAAACCTTGATAATAAAAGAAGAGGAACCAGAAACCTTGATAATAAAAGAAGAGGAATCAGAAACCCGGAAAATAAAACAAGAGGAACAAGGAGGTAGGTCTTTATTCATATTTAATGACTGTTTGTGGTACATTAGTCTTATGAAGCATTAATCCTCTGGGTCTGAGAGGGTTTGGGGACCTGGAGAAGTTTTGACATGCCCTGGACATTTGTGCTCTTTCAGTATCTTAAAAACATATTAATGATTGAAGTTTGATTACACTCTAATCAGCAGAAACTGTGCTACAATAATATGTGAGCAGCATGAATGTAGCCTTCATGTGTTTTTGAGAAAATAACATGGTTAGTGAAAAACATTAAATAAGAACATAAAACACACTTTTGTTCACAAGACGTTTGAGAGCTGATGTCTTAGACTAGAGTTTTTGCTAGGGCTGCTCGCTCATGGCCATATGTCCAAAACTTTCTAGAGTGATTTACTTGAAGACAGAGGTGTGTGTATTGTTGGTTTAATTTGAAGATTGAATGTGAAATTATTGCAATATAAAAGTAGGGTAAACATAACTATTATGCTCACCAAAATCTAGATTAAGACCTGTTCAGAGCACAAGATATTAGTTTCAGTAGAAAAAGTTTAAAGGTCCCGTTCTTCGTAATCCCATGTTTTAAACTTTAGTTAGTGTGTAATGTTGTTGTTAGAGTATAAATAATATCTGTAAAATTCTAAAGCTCAAAGTTCAGTGCCAATCGAGATATTTTATTTAACAGAATTCGCTTACAACGAACGACCCGTTTGGACTACATCCCTCTAGTTCCTGCAGTAATGACGTCACTAAAACAGTTTTTTGACTAACCTCCGCCCACATGAATACACAAAAAGGGGGGCGTATATATATACACGTGTATGTATATATATATGTGTATGTGTATATATATATATGTGTATGTGTATATATATATATATGTGTGTATGTATATATATATATATGTGTATGTATATATATATATATATATGTGTGTATGTATATATATATGTATATATATAAAATATATATATTAGGGCTGTAACGGTACGTGTATTCGTACCGGACTGTTTCGGTACAGGGCTTTCGGTACAGTGTGTACCAAATACAATATTTTGTGTGCGGAACATAGGTACTGTTACGTTCTAGCTCCCCAAAGGGAGGGGATCCTGACAACCCACTGCTCGGGCCCACCGATGCCAACAAAGGAGGTATTGGGGTTGCGGTGTGAGAAAAGGACACAACTCCAAATACCGTATAAAAACAAAGCTTTTATTTCACCACGGTAATAGGGTAAATAAACAATATTATATTGTAAATAATAAACAATAATATTCTGGGAAAAGGGGAGGACTGGACGGACCAAAGCAAAGAAATTTCTAGGTATTTTCAAATTGCCTGAGTTTTGAGAATGCAGCGGACGTGAAAGATTATAATTAAACAAGAGCTCATTCAACTGAGGTGCTAAACCATTCAGTGCTTTATAAGTAATAAGCAATATTTTAAATAAGGCGGCACGATTAATCACATGCGACTGTCATGCGTGTCTCGTTAGTAAAGCCGGTTCTGTGATTAGCGGTAAATGTCCATCACCTGCTTTCAAATGGAGCGGCACTTAATAGACACAGCCGTAGTTCGCTGACAAGCTACGCAATATTGCGTTCGTAATCGTATGCGATTCATCTGCGATTATGAACGTGATATTGCGTAGCTTGTCAGCGAACTACGATTCTCTAGTTTTGTTTTCCTCCAGCTGCGCTCCATTTTCCGGGCTGCTCTCTTTAGAGTGTGAGTATGCTCATCATACCATGGTGTCAGACTTAGGGATGCAAATGATTAATCAATTATCGGTTAATTGTCGATAAGAGATTAATCGATTAGGGCTGTCGATTGTCAGTTAACTGATTTAATGTTGGGCTGCGTGCGGCTCGTGCGCAAGAACACGTGCGAGTGGCTGTGAGTGATGGTGACGATATATAATTGCATCATCATTAATTCACAGTGTACTAATTAAGCTTTTAATGTGATGTTAACTTTAAAAGTACATTAAAATGGAAACAACACAAGTTATTCAACATGAAAAGATAGATAGAAATGTAGTAACCAAGTCATTAAATCAGATAACTGTCAGATAACAGGTAGTCTATTCATTCCTACAACTTAATTCGTTCCTGCAACTTGTTAAATTGTGGCAATTGTCCATGTTTCGTTAATTTTGTTCCCTAAATAACCCATGATTTAACTGAAATAAGGGAACAAATTAATAAATAGAACGAATTCTTAATTTCATGAAGTCTTTCATTTCCCTTCCCATGTGTACCACACACAGTAAGAGATGCGATTAAAAGTGAAAGATAATAAAAATAAACCTGCGAACTTAGAAGATTTAAGAGAAAAAAAAAGGCAAACCAGGACAAAGCCACATTAATGAAGGCTATCTTGAACGGCATCTAGAGACATGGTCATGATCTAACATTTTCCTAACCCTGCGAAAAGTTTTTTCTTTTTTTTTGTTCTTTTCTGTCTCAGCTGTTCCATCACCCTCGAGCCTTGCGCACACGTATATTCTAGCAATTCAAACTTACATCGCAGTCTGTTCATTATCAAAATAATGTAGTCAACTAAACATCAGTTTAAATAGACCGTAGTATTCCGGACCACACTCTGCTGGTTCAAGAACATTTTTGCTCATATGAAGAGGATCATCTTTTCTGTCTATGTGCGAATGTGTTGGTAGTTTACATTATAAATAATAGTTTAACATTCAAATATATTGCGAATATGGAAACATTAGGATTTGTGCCGAATGAGACATGAGCAGTAATATCCAAATAAGTCTAGTCAAACCTGCGCTCGCTCGTCGTCTGCACGCACACACAGTCACGAGTTAATTCACTGTATGTCGGATTTTTAAAAACAAATAGGCTAGGCGTACCGGAATGCAAAAATTCTAAATCGGACATTTTCTAGAACAGAATCCAGCAGGATCAAATTAATGTGAGCAACTGTGTGTTTTGCTGCAGCAGCGCCGATGGATGCGTTTCACTTATTGCGCAGCGCAGTCACGCGCGCCACAGTTACGTTTTCATTTTATTTTAAATGTCATAATGTTTTAATGCCATAATGTCATTTGAAAACATTGCAATTGTGTTTTAAAATACAACAACGAGCATCACAAAACCAATTAAAGAGGCGTATTCAGCGGTCTCCCTGCGGGATAGAAAGCAGTCAACAAAGTAAAATGATCTCAAACGTATGGCGCGCTCTCTTCATTTTATGAAATGATCATAATCACATCTATTCATTTTATAATCCTGCTACTAGCATTTTATTCAGACTAACAGACTAAAACCCCATTAATTCAAGTGAGAAAGCGTTTTGTGTGTGTGTGTGTGTGTGTGTGTGTGTGTGTGTGTGTGTGTGTGTGTGTGTGGCTTTTGCATATCCTAAAAATTGTAAAAACAGTCAAAGGGACAGTCGATGGTTTTCATCCAAAATATCTTAAAATGTGTTCCGAAGCCGAACAAAGCTTTTGGGGTAAAGTAACCCTTTAAGATGCATGCCTAAATCGTCAAATACATGCAAAAATATGTCAAAATGGTGTTTATTCATGTAAACCTTCATCAGTTATGTTTTAAATAAAAGTAAATAGTTAAGAATAAAAATTAAATTTTAACAGTAAATTTAAAGTGCCAATAAGTAATATTATTTTTGCTGTTTCTGTGCTTAATATTAATCAAACAGTAGACAGACAAAATCACTCACTTTTCTTGACTGAAAAAGCATTTGACTTGAAGCATGTTTAATTCTTACATTGAAGACTGTGCTGTTACATTAATTACATTACACCCCCCCCCCCCCCAACTATGATTATGACTTTGCTATAATCAAGCAGCCCTAAAAAAAAGGTTTCTGGACATGGGCTCATTCTCTTCCAGCAGGACACACTTCTGGAGATCTAAAACAGTGGGCTCCCCAGTAACGTCTGTACACAAAGCAGCGCTGAGGTCATGAACACTACTTTACGAGATAAAGTGAAAATGACATCAAACCTTTTCTGAAAACGGTTCCCTTCAAAGATACTTTCATATAAATCACCCACACCATGTTGAGATTTTAAAACATGTTGTGCTTATGTTTATTGTCAAAAGCCTTTAGTGGTAAATCAGTGTATAAGAAACACTGATAATGTATATCGTAAAAGACAGATTTCTGTTAATCTGGTTTAAAGGTCCATTTAGTCCAGTACTAGGCTTGATTTCTGATTGGGAAATCGCCTCTCTCATTCCTCTCAGCACGCCTTCTTCCAAAAACTAACTGTATCTGAGATTAACCTTTTTTTTGAGGTGATGTGGGCATTTACATAATAACAATAATAATAATAATTTGAATAATCATGTCAGTTATAATGTCATAATACTTACATATTTGTGGTTATACGTTTAAGTATGATTATGTATAACACTCAATGAACACCATAATATATCTACTTCATATATAGTATAATGGACTGTATCATATCTTGACATTAAGATCTGCACAGTATGTTACTACAGCTTGTTAGTGGTTAGATGTTGAGTGTTTCTGTGGAGCTAATGTTAATTGATGTGAGCTTAATAACCCAACTGAAAAAAGCAATGCTTTATATGGTTACATTTTCAATTCAATTCAATTCAAGTTTATTTGTATAGCGCTTTTTACAATACAAATCGTTACAAAGCAACTTTACAGAAAATTATGTTTCTACAATATTTAGTAGTAGCTAGTAGTTTGTGCACGTTTGACAGGATTTTAGAAAAATAGAAATAATAATAATAATACAAGACGTAGTCAGCTAGATGATGAACTATCAATATTATTAATTAATAGTAATTATAGGATGCAGTCACACATGTAGCAATAATTGTTAGTTCTGTTTGTTGATTCAAGGTTAGCATCATCTGGGGTCCTCTGAGGGTCAGCATCATCTCTTCTCAGGTGTTCTGCATCCAGACTGGAGCTTGTGTAAATCCTAGTGGTGGCAAAACATAGAAACAAAATAGAGACATCATTAGCATAGCTGCTGATCCAACAAAGTAAAATTAGTTTAACCCAAGCTAAAGAATAAAAATGCAGATGCAACTACACTCACAATTTAAGAGATACATTATTCGAATGCTTGGCGAAAGAGATGCGTTTTTAATCTAGATTTAAACAGAGAGAGTGTGTCTGAACCCCGAACATTATCAGGAAGGCTATTCCAGAGTTTGGGAGCCAAATGTGAAAAAGCTCTACCTCCTTTAGTGGACTTTGCTATCCTAGGAACTACCAAAAGTCCAGCGTTTTGTGACCTTAGGTTGCGTGATGGGTTGTAGCGTGGTAGAAGGCTAGTTAGGTACGCAGGAGCTAAACCATTTAGGGCCTTATAGGTAAGTAATGATAATTTGTAACTGATACGGAACTTAATAGGTAGCCAGTGCAGAGACTGTAAAATTGGGGTAATATGATATTTTCTTGAACTGGTAAGGACTCTAGCTGCTGCATTTTGGACTACCTGTAGCTTGTTTATTGACGAAGCAGGACAACCACCTAGAAGTCCATTACAATAGTCCAGTCTAGAGGTCATGAAAGCATGAACTAGCTTTTCTGCATCAGAAACAGATAACATGTTTCGTAGCTTGGCAATGTTTCTAAGATGAAAGAATGCGGTTTTTGTAACATTGTAAATATGATTTTCAAAAGACAAATTGCTGTCCAATATAACACCCAGATTTCTGACTGTAGAGGAAGTAACAGTACATCCGTCTAGTTGCAGATTGTAATCTACAAGATTCTGTGTGGTGTTTTTTGGTCCAATAATTAATATCTCTGTCTTATCCGAATTTAATTGGAGAAAATTATTTGTCATCCAATCTTTTACATTTTTAACACACTCTGTTAGCTTAGATAATTGGGAAGTTTCATCTGGTCTCGTTGAAATATATAGCTGAGTATCATCAGCAAAACAGTGGAAGCTAATTCCGTATTTTCTAATAATATTACCAAGGGGCAACATGTATATTGAAAATAGAAGGGGACCTAGGACGGATCCTTGTGGCACTCCATATTTTACTGATGATAAATGAGATGACACCCCATTTAAGTAAACAAAATGGTAGCGATCGGACAGGTAGGATCTAAACCATCTTAGAGCCTGCCCTTGAATACCTGTATAGTTTTGTAATCGATCTATGAGTATGTCATGATCTATGGTGTCGAACGCAGCACTAAGATCAAGTAAGACTAGAAATGAGATGCAGCCTTGATCTGACGCAAGTAGCAGGTCATTTGTAATTTTAACAAGTGCAGTTTCTGTGCTATGGTGGGGCCTAAAACCTGACTGAAATTCTTCATACAGATCATTTTTATGCAGGAAGGTGCTCAATTGAGCAGACACAACTTTTTCTAAAATTTTAGACATAAATGGAAGATTTGAAATAGGCCTATAATTTGCCAGTACACTAGGATCTAGTTTTGGTTTCTTAATAAGAGGCTTGATAACCGCCAGCTTGGTGGTCTATACACAGTAGCCAGAGCAAGAGATACATTAGATTTCTTTTGCATGTCTGACAGTGTAACATTTAGCAGAAGTATTTCAAAAGAGTTAAACCTGTATCCTGTTTTCTAGGTAACATTGAGAATATCACTATATATTGTTGCAACACCTCCTCCACGACCAGTCTGACGGGGCTCATGCTTATAACAGTAGTTTGGTGGAGTAGACTCATTTAGACCAAAATAATCATTTGGTTTTAGCCAGGTTTCAGTCAAGCAGAGTACATCAAAACTATTTTCTGTGATCATTTCATTTACAATAACTGCTTTGGGTGTGAGTGATCTAATATTTATGAGCCCAAACTTTAAAAATTGTTTTTGTTCATTTACTTTACATTTTTCTGGTTTAATTACGATAAGATTTTTTCTAGATCCTACATTATATTTTGACCTCACTATTCGGGGAACAGACACAGTCTTAATAGTTTTTACAGCACAAGTACTTTTATCATTTAAGCGGGTGGAACAAAACTCATCATAATAGTTATTAGAGAATTGTCTTACTAGTCACATGGAGCGAAGTGTCCTGGAGATGTTGTCAGAGAGCAGCTCCGCTCCGATTCTGCTGGGGTGTAATCCATCAGCGCGAAACAGCCTAGGACGCTCCCAGAAAAGATTCCAGTTATTAACAAATAGCAGTTTCTGTTCTTTACACCATGACAACAACCATTCATTTAAAGCAAAAAGTCTACTGAACCTTTCGTGTCCTCGTCGATACGTGGGCAGTGGTCCTGACACGACGATCGTCGCCGCGGGCGTCGTGCTGTGAACCGTCTCGATCAGGCTGCTGAAGTCCCTCTTCAGCGTCTCCGTCTGCTGCAGCGTGGTGTCGTTAACCCCGGCGTGAAGCACGACCGCTCTGGGGCTCTCGTCGGCCTTCAGGATCGCGGGTATCTGCGCAGAAACATCGAGAACACGAGCACCAGGCAAACAATGAGTGTGCACTTTACCTTCGGCTAACGTAGCACTTACGTGTCGGACGATGGAGTCTCCGATGATCACAGCGTCGCGTCCTGTCTCGCGGAGGGGAGCGAAGCGGTTCCGGATGGAGATGTCGAAGGCAGGAGGGGGAGAAGTCGTCGCCCGGGACCCGGCTCGCATCCTCCGCTGTGGATGCACCCAGGGTCCGTGGTGTCCCGGCGTCGCAGTGAAGGACATCTGGGAAGATCGCGTCCTGGGTGCACCGGGCCTGTGCAGAGAAACACACGGAGTAGACGTGGTGGGACTGTTAGCAGATCGCTTAATACTTACCCCGGACTTGTGAGCGTCAGCCCGGGATGATTCCAGCGCGGTTCTCCGCTCTCTCAGCTGGGCCTGCCTCACCTCCAGGTCGCGAATCTGCTTTCCCACGGCCTCGAGCTCGAGCTGCACAGAGTGGAGACATTCATCCGCCATTAAAGCAAGTAACAGTGAGTACAGCAGTGGTAATTTCTGTGAATAGAGTATTAGCAATGTAAGCGCAGTTAGCTGCAACCACGCCGCTGATGCTAACGGGCTAAAAGCTAATAGCGGACCCGGGAGATCAAAATAAAACTAGTGATAGCGAGGCGCTCTGATTGTTTTTGTTGTAGAATACAATAGAGGATATATTCACACGTTATATAAACGGAAACAATGATGTATAAAATTGATTTTTGAGTTAAAAATAGTCAATGAAAAGAATATAGTGACGGAGCTCAAACGCAGTACAGCCGCCAACAACAAACAGGAAGTGACGTCAAGTACAGTGACGTCGAATACAGGCTGCACAAAATTAAACATTTAATTTTGATGGTCCCCTTAATCAGTTGACTATAAGCAATTTTGCAACTACATGCCAACTAACTCTATCATTAGAGTATCGGTGTCCTCAAGAATGGTTGAATCTAGTATTATAGAATAAGCTATCTGTTTATCTTTTGGTTGACCATCTAAATAAAGTGTAAGCATATATTTAGCTGACATACTAATACTTGACTGAACGCCAGTTGATATGTAATTGCAGAGTTATCCACAGCTGTCTAAAGGGTACCATCAAAATAGTCAAACTGATATTACAATAAAAATAGCAAATGTGTCATATCACACTGTTGTTGCAAAATTAAGGCCCAATCCCAATTTTACCCCTTAGTCCTTCCACTTTCCTACCCCTCCGTTTCCCGCGTTCACGTGAAGGGGTAGGGGTGTCTCGATTCTCTTTTGGTTGGAGGGTAAGGGGAAGGGCCAGATAGCCCTTCAAACGAAGATTTTTCGGGACCACACTTCAAACAAAGGGGTATGAATTATCTCGGCAACATGGCTGCTAAAGCGAACAAAAAGACACATAAATGTAAGCTTTTTGGCATAAATAAAGATTTTAACGAAAAGTAATCATTTGTTTTATGTTACATTCAATTGAGAGTTCATATTAACGGTCATGTTACTCAAGGAAATGTTTGCAAAAAATCGTTAATATTTGCTAACGTCATATCATTACAGACTGCATGATAGTGCCACAGCATATGTCTGATCAGGGCGATAACTGCCGTAGACTAATCATCCCCCAGTAATTAGAAATTGCTAAACCATTTTCTCAAATATTACCTATTCGAGAGAGAGAGAGATGGAAGTTGCGTGTATTCGCGTCTGTACGTTTATCTTTTTAGAGTGAGTTTACTTAAAAACAGCGATTGTATCCTCTCGTCGCTGGAAATTTAATGTAGCCATTCAGTATTTAAACTGCATTTAATAAAAGTCGTGGGGCAGCGTTGACTAGTTTATTTTCTCCTGGATGTGATATGTATGTGTGTGTGTGTCAGTAAGCACCTCATTAATACAGAACGATAATTAAAGTCTCTAATGCACACCAGCACACCAGTATGTGTGTATTGTAAGAGCTAGACGACGAATGATGGCATGTGACGTCATGCTAGTGGTGTCCCAATTCTTAGGGGAATATTTTCTCCCCTAGACACTGTTTCAAGGGACAAGGGGAAGGGGTAGACGGAGGGGAAGGGGTATAAAATAGGATTGGGATTGGGCCTAAATCAACACTCATCAGCTTAAGAGACAGACTCACTCTCAGGTTATAATTAAAAAAGCTTTTATTTGCAAAGAAGGTCAGACAGTCATACAGCAACGCTGATTTCCTGCAGGGTGAAACCGACCCAGGAAGAGGGCAGTCCTCCACCTTATATCCCTTTGCTGCTTCAAGCTTACAAAGTCTTAGCAGCTGTAAATTTCCATGGATAACATAAAACACACTCTCTGTGGTTTGTTTCTCACACATTTAGGACTTATGCCGCGTTTCCAATGAAATTACCAGGAACTTTTTTTCCCAGGAACTTTTTCCCCCCAGACCTGTTGCTTTCTGCGTTTCCACCGCGGTGTAAAGTACCGGGAAGATTAGGCAAATAGACTGGTGACGTAGGTCTGCGTGCAATACAAAGTAAGCTGATTTAGGACTTGCATCCTCGGTAGTTCGGACTTTGTGCATTCAACTCGGTAGTGTGATGTCCGCGATGACGCAAATCCGGTAATTCTGCAAATGCTAGCGTACTTCATAACTTCAGTCAGCTCTCCTTGACTACTGCAATTTTCCTCTCTGTATATTTACAATAAAACGAAATAGGATATCAAATACCACTGCCTCCTTTCGTTTTCATTGAAACATAATAACAGCTGCAGAAATGTACTTAGTTCAGGGATGTGTGTATATATACATCCATTACAATGAAATGAAATATATAGATTTGCCTTTTTTTATTTTCATTTTAACACATAGATAAATTAAATACAGACCAAAGATAACTTGTTATATTTACCCAAAACGAATTATATTTTATGTTTAACCACTAAAGAGACATCAAAGCCAGCGGCACATATCAGAAGTTCTAGCCGAGGTGAGGCTGCTCTCGGCGGATAGATGATCACTGAGCTCCCGCTGATCGTGTGGAGCTCACATCTCTGAGATCGGCAAAACACATTTTTAAATAGGCGCTGTCTTTATAAATAAACCACAGATTTGAGTTTTAAACTACATTCTCGCCTGAAATACTTTTAAAATTACATTTCATGACACAATAACAGTAATATTTTGAAAATGTTGATCCGAATAAATGGTGGTTGAACTCAACCAATGCTGCGTGAACTCAACCAATCAGGATGTTTAGCGCCCAAGTCTCGCCCCCGAAAGTTCCGGAACTTTGAAAAAGTACCACCTCGCCAGCAGGGACTTTCTGAGGGGCATTTTTTTTTACCCAGAACTTTATTTAGTTCCTGGTTCCTGTGGTGGAAACACACCGAGTACCAGGCCAAAGACCCTAGTTCCTGGGTAAAGTTCCTGCGGTGGAAACGTGGCATTAGGTGACCCCCTCAAAAAAAGGTTAACCACGCAGGTGCGCGAGAGAGAGCCTATGTTATCACAAATAATTAAAAATATATATACTTTCAAGCATACTAATAAACTAACGTTAAATATAAAAATACTGTGTTTAAAACAGCTAGTTCATATATAGTTGGACGCAACTGTCATATCACGTGTCCTGTGACAAATCTGCCGCATCTGCACACGGAAGTTATCAGTCTAAATGTTCTGCAAAATCAGACAACGGTGAAAATCAATAGTAGATTTAATCAGGTCCAACAGTTTAACACTAATATTGGACATAAACGAACACATTAAATATAAAGTATTTGAAACAGGTAAGTTGATATATTTGGAATAAAGTTGAACTGAACTGCATCAGTCATACAGCGCTCCGGACCGCGCGCCTCATGACGTGTCCGACGCACCGCCACAGAAACAAGAATGAGATGCATTCTAACATAACTGTGGCATTAAACTAAGTTAGTAAGGGCTCGTTTAAAATATTGCACACATACAGGTCGTTCAGATTACTTGTTAAAGTGCAATGAAATACCTTCTATCTGCAGACGATGTACATCTGTTTGAGGATGGAGACTTTGTAACGGCCAAAACCCTGAGTTCTGTGCATGAAAATAATAACGAGGTGGCAGAGCGTAAACTTATTCATAGTTGTTCTCAAATAGTCCTTCTATGTCATTACCACACAGTGTGCGTTATAAGTTAAGTGATCAGTCTCTGTGTACGCGCGTGCTGTGTGTGTGTGTTTGTGTGTGTGAAATGCGGTGCTGAAGTGAAATAGCTGGGCAGTTTGATAGCCAAATTATAATAGGCCGCCTAATAAAAATAAAAAGTTATTATTATTATTTAATACATTAATAGGAGAATGAGCCTAATATCATCTTGACTATCGACAGAGAAATCTGCTTACTTCGATATCTCTGACTATTGTCGATACATGATACTATCGTCTATCGGCACAACCCTAGGACTTATACATTATAACTATGAGAAATACAGGAAATACTGCTGGTCATATAATTAGAATATCATCAGAATGTTGATTTCAATAATTCTATTCAAAAAGTGAAACTTGTATATTATATTAATTCATTACACACAGACTGATATATTTCAAATATTTATTTATTTTAATTTTGATGTTTATAACTGACAACTAAGGAAAATCCCTAATTCAGTATCTCAGAAAATTAGAATATTGTGAAAATGTTCAATATTGAAGACACCTGGTGCCACACTCTAATCACCTAATTAACTCAAACACCTGCAAAGCCTTTAAATGGTCTCTCAGTCTTTCTGTACTTTATCCTCTACTTTTTTTAAAGTAGTTCTTTAGGCTACACAATCATGAGGAAGACTGTCATCTCACTTCAAAAAGGACTGGACTGCTGCTGAGTGGTCCAAAGTTATGTTCTCTGATGAAAGTAAATTTAGCATTTCCTTTGGAAATCAGGGTCCCAGGGTCTGGAGGAAGAGAGGAAGGCACACAATCCACGTTGCTTGAGGTCCAGTGTAGAGTTTCCACAGTCAGTGATGGTTTGGGGTGCCATGTCATCTGCTGGTGTTGGTCCACTGTGTTTTCTGAGCTCCAAGGTCAACGCAGCCATATACCAGGAAGTTTTAGAGGACTTCATGCTTCCTGCTGCTGACCAACTTTATGGAGATGCAGATTTCATTTTCCAACAGGACTTGGCACCTGCACACAGTGCCAAAGCTACCAGTACCTGGTTTAAGGACCATGGTATCCCTGTTCTTAATTGGCCAGCAAACTCACCTGACTTTAACCCATATGGGATATTGTGAAGAGGAAGATACGATATGCCAGATCCAACAATGCAGAAGAGTAGAAGGCCACTATCAGATCACTATCACTCATAACACCTGAGCAGTGCCACAGACTGATCGACTCCATGCCACGCCGCATTGCTGCAGTAATTCAGGCAAAAGGAGCCCCAACTAAGTATTGAGTGCTGTACATGCTCATACTTTTAATTTTCATACTTTTCAGATTTCTAAAAATCCTGTCTTTGTAATGGTCTTAAGTAATATTCAAGTTTTCTGAGATACTGAATTAAGGATTTTCCTTAGTTGTCAGTTTCACTTTTTGAATGGAATTAGTGAAATCAACTTTTTTATGATATTCTAATTATGACCAGTGCCTTTATAATCCATTGTAAAAGTGGATGCAATGTGTTCATTGTGTTATAAATCATCATAATCTTAAAAGCTATAGCCACAAATAAGTAAATATTATAATATGTTGTATCATCTCATGAATATTCATGTTTTTTTAAATAATGCATTATGCATTTATTATAATGGCTTAAGAATACTCTTATAATGTATTATAAATACGGGCTTCATAGAAAGTGTTACTGTTACATTCATATAGTGCTTTTCTGGGTACTCAAAGCGCTTTACATGAAAGGGGGAATCTCCTCGTCCACCACCAGTGTTCAGCGTCCACCTGGATGATGTGACAGAAGCCATATTGCGGTAAAACGGCCAAATACACACCAGCTTATTGGTGGAGAGGAGAAAGAGTGAAGCCAATCAATGTATGGGGATGATTAGGAGGCCATGATGGTCAGAGGCCAATGGGGAAATTTGGGATTTTTAATGACCACAGAGTCAGGACCTTGGTTTAATGTCTCATCCGACCCCAAAAGATTAATTCTACTGACAGTTATAAAGTTTCAAGTAGTTTTAGATCATTTGTTGTAATAGAAACAATCTTTAGTATAAAAATGGAGCAGCAAATGGGGAACAATTTTTTTCAACAAAGTGTATGTTACATAATGTTGTAGTTGATCAAACATATTGAATAGTTCTCCTTGTAGAAACATTGGGGTTTGTGTATGTAATGTTTTAAAAATGATATTTTTATATTTGCAGGAAGGTTTAGTTAATAAAATTGTATCAGAAAGAACAAACTTTTTTCAAGTTACTGACAAGTGAACTGTTTTTGCTTTTATTTTAGAGTTTATTGAAGAAAGAGAGGAGAACAAAAAATGGAGTGAGGTTGAGGATAAAAATCATGTCAAAACTGGAGAAAAACCTTTGAGTTGCTCTCAAACCAAACAGAAAGATCTAAAGAAAAGAAGAGCCAAGAATACTTTCATATGCACTCAGTGTGGAAAGAGTTTGACAAGCAAATATAATCTTGATTTTCACATGAGATTTCACACTGGAGAGAAACTGTTCATTTGTAAACAATGTGGGAAGAGTTTTACACAAAAAAGAAGCCTTATGGCACATATGAGCGAGAAGATCCACACTGGAGAAAAACCTTACAAGTGTTCACACTGTGACAAGAGATTCAGTAATTCAGGAGACCTGAAAAAACATGAGAGGATCCACACTGGAGAAAAACCGTACACATGTAATCAGTGTGAGAAGTGTTTCAAACACTCATCACAACTTAAGGATCACATGAACATCCACACTGGAGAGAAACCGTGCTCATGTGATCAATGTAATAAAACATTTTTGAGCGCTTCAGACCTGAAGAAACACCTGACAGTTCATACAAAGGAGAAGCCGTATTCATGTTATTTGGGTGGAAAGAGTTTTTCAAGTTTTTCAGTTTTGAAAATACATCAGAAAACACATACTGGTGTAAAAAAGTACAAGTGCTCCGAGTGTGAAATCACTTTTACTTCAGTGGGCAGTTTAAAACAGCATGAGAGGATCCACACTGGAGAAAAACCTTATGAGTGTTCACACTGTGACAAGAGATTCACTCAGTCAGGATACCTGAAAATACATGAGAAGATCCACACTGGAGAGAAACCTTTTGAGTGTTCACACTGTGACAAGAGATTCACTCAGTCAGGATACCTGAAAAAACATGAGAGGATCCACACTGGAGAGAAACCTTTTGAGTGTTCACACTGTGACAAGAGATTCAATAGGTCAGCAGACCTGAAAACACATGAGAGGATCCACACTGGAGAGAAACCTTATAAGTGTTTACATTGTGACAAGAGATTCAAACAGTCATCACATCTAAAAACACATGAGAGGATCCACACTGGAGAGAAACCTATTAAGTGTTCACATTGTGACCAGAGATTCAATAATTCATTAAGTCTGAAAACACATGAGAGGATCCACACTGGAGAGAAACCGTATCACTGCACTGAATGTGCGAAGCGCTTCAGTCATTCATCTGCTTTACACATACATACAAAAAACTATCACAGTAAGGCCCCGTACAAACAGAGATGCCTTTAGCCGTATATGTACAAATTTTGTATGTTATTGGTGTGTCCTCTAGACGGATCCGGTGTTTTGGCAGCATGAAACTGCAAATTTTTCTTAACGGGTCCCAGAGTGGATCGATCTGATGTGTTTACAATGTGTTTACAATCTGCTTTTGAAGAAATATTGTAGTATCATGCTACAGTGTACATTCTGTCAGCTGCAGTTCTGGTGTCTCTGTCTGAACTGTACAACATCACATGCATTCACATCAGTGTTAATTAACTCTGCTTTAGAGTTACTCTCACGGGTCACTGCACTTATTCGCAGACACAAAAGTACATTATTTGCATGTGCTTTAAAGCCTTGCTGGTTAAATGTTTCATTCATGCGCTGGTCTGATGTATGCCTTTTCTGAGCGTCACATACACCCGAAGCGTGCGCACCAAAAAGCCTGTCAAACAGCGCCTGATCTCTGAACTTAGTTATCTTTTGTGCTTATACTGTCAAAACACAGAAGGTTTACAAGTAGACTAATAATAAAATGAAAGTAAGCAGTTGAGATGGAACTTTTTTGTGCAAGAAGTTTTCTGGAAAATAATTCCATATTCCCTCTGGTTCGCTAATGTGTTATTTCACCAACACTTCGTGGCCTATGCCTTGATGGTATGGTATGGTAGTTTGTGCATTTCCACGTTACGTTATGTTACGTGTAAGATACTTTGTGTTGTACGTTGCCATGACATTCAAATGCACACAAAACTTCTACGATGGTACCTCAACCTTTCACAGACACACCGTGAAATTAATGTTGAATTGATTTGCTTGTTAAGGTATTGTAAACTCATGAGGAAAGAAAAACTTAAAAGCATACTCTATCATAAATCTTCTGGTTACATTATCCTAGGCTCTTTTCAATAAAATCTATGCAAAACAGGGATGTCCAACCGTTCTGTATAATACAGAATTTTCCCGTATTTAAGGCATCAGAGAAGCGTTCTGTATGAAAGCTATACAAAACACAGTTTGTCCTGTATTCGCAGGAATACGCCGTATGGCCACCTAGACCATACAAATAACAAATTAATCATTGTTTTGCACAAATCATTGTTTGAATTGCGAATGTAGCCTCTCAAGGAAGGCTTTAAGACCTTGCAGAATACTCTGCCGCCTGAACGCTCCCACTTCACTTGTGCTAACGACAATCCACAGAAGAGGATTAGGTCCATGCAATAAAAAAAATAAATAAAAAAAACCTCGAGATTAAAGTCGTTACATTTTGAGAGAAATGTCGAAACAAAATATTGAGAATAAACTTGTTAAATTACAAGAAAAAAGTTGTTACATTTTGGCAAAAAATAAAATGAAATAAAAGTATTTTTAAGGGTAATAAAATGAAGTGCAAAGAGATAAATCACTCTCTATTCTTGACTTAAAAAGAGTTGTATTACAGTTGCTTTAGGAATCAGTCTATATAGTGTTTTATTTTTAGATTTGTTCATTGCATTTCTTGAATGTTCCTACTAAGTAAACCTTTTGTATCTGAAAATAAGCCATTGTTTGTTTTATTAGTTGTTGCAATGTATTGCTATATTTAAATTTACTTTGTTTATTGGTTAATGTTTGATTTAGTAATTTATTTTTAAATCCCCTTATTTCTGATTTAAAACACACACACACACACACACACACACAGTAAAGATTATTTAACAGTTTATTGAACATAGAAGGCTGCACACTTCTTATGTTTCTTTGTTTGTACCTTACCTGAGTCCTAGAGTCTCTGGCCATGGAGTGAACGGTCACATTCCATGTGTCACCAACATTTAAGTAAATGTTAAAATGCATATTTTGTTGTGAATCTTTTTTGTTATTTAGGATTTCTGTTAAGGTGTTATCTGATTGTTTACTTTTTCATTTTGTTTGGTAGAAGCTACATGGGTATATTTAGAGGTTGTTGGTACTACCCAGTCAGTCGGTTGGTCATCTGGGCTGATTTCAGTCCTTGCATTGTATTGTTACTCTGTTAGCAGGGCAGATTTATTCTTTTTGTAGGCCTGTTTTAGTTCAGTTATTTTTCCTTTGTTTTAGTTGAGTTTGCAGGAATTATGTTGAACTGGACCTTTGATATATCTGCTTCTGTGGATTTGATTAACATTTTTGTTATTGTTTTGGTGGAAGAATAAATCAACAATTTTTTTCCCACAACTATCCTGCTTCTCCTTGGCTACTACCACAGTATCTTTGTTCTTAATTATTAACACACTATTCCCACTGGTCCTTGAAGGCAGGGGCGTAGCACCAAATTCTGGGCCCTATGCACAAGCAGTGGCCATGGGCCCCCGTAAGCTCGAGGTTCACAACTACCTACAACTAACCTTACTACTAATCTAAGAACTCTTATATGTATAACAAAAAAAAGCCTTATTACACAACTTCTCTGAATTTCTGTTTTATTTGCAGAATGCTTAAAAGCTAACAGTAGATGCCACCAAAGGTAGCCTAACATTATAGGCATGCATGAAAATTGAAACACTTTTTCATTTGGCTGAAGAGAACAGCTTTTTAATGCTTAATGTACAAAATGCCTAATTTACAATGAAAGATAAAAAAAAAAACTTAACTCACTTGTCAATTTCCATTAATAAGGAGCAAAAAAAAAAACTTCCACAAAGTGCTAAACACTGAAATTTATACCCCAGTTAGTGCCCACTGACGGGTCTTCTTGGTGGCAAAATCCTTGATGAGGTCCTTAAAGTCCAGTTTTCTTGCCAACTGACTTTCAATGGAGAGAAGGGCAAGGCTGTTCAATCTATCCTGACTCATTGTTGATCTCAGGTAGTTTTTAACCAGTTTCATCTTACTGAAAGCCCTCTCACCACCAGCAACCGTTACAGGTAAGGTACAGAAAATCCTCAGTGCAATGCATGTTTCTCCAAAAATGCTCTGTAGTTGTAGCTTATATATGGCATTAAGGAGCTGAAGAGGGGACAGGTTATGGGCAAATGTGGCATTATATACTGTCTTTAGGAGCAGCATCTCATTCTCAAATTCAACTGTGAGATCTTTTGGGTATGTTCTAGTCAGAGCCCGACATGTTGCCTTTATCTGTTCTTCTGACATATCCCCCAACCTCAGAAGAGGTGCAAAAGATTCACATAAGGTGGCTGTAGTCTGGAACCTTTCACTTAGATCGCTGATGATGCTATCAATGGCAACAAAAAACACATTGTTTCTGAATACCTGCTCTGCACTACACTCAGTCTCATCCTCACTCCTCCTCTCATCAGACATTAATTTCCTTTTCCGTTTCCGCCTCTCCTCACTTCTAAATTGAGCAGGGATCTCCATGGCTTGGGCTACTAAGGAAGCTTCAGTGAGAAGGGAGTCCCATTTATTACGAATAGCCTGTATTTCCTCCTGTAGATCCTTGATATTTGCAGCCTGACTATCCAAAGAAATATCCCCTGTCTGAAGGATTAGATTTCGATTTTCAATACACTGTAGCACCTTTACCCACACAGTTAGGAGAACTACTGCATCAAAGGTCTTAAAATAACTATTTAAGCCATTTGCCTCAGACTTCGCTTCACTTGTAAGGTTGCATGTGTCTAATACACCTTCTAGTGCCACCAGAACAGAGGGTAAATGAGAGGCCACAACTCGCACAGCAGCAATCCGTGCACCCCATCGAGTG
Organism: Carassius carassius; assembly: GCF_963082965.1. NCBI lineage: Eukaryota > Metazoa > Chordata > Actinopteri > Cypriniformes > Cyprinidae > Carassius > Carassius carassius. The sequence goes on from NC_081780.1 coordinate 24,743,426, forward strand.
TCAGACAGGCGATGAAGAGAGCATCCAGTTTCTTTCTTTAAGATTGCCCATCGCTCTGGACTAGCACTGAAGAAATTATAGAGGCGATTAACATTACCAAAAAATGTTGCAACCTCCTGACATGATTCAGCTGCGTGTACACCCACCAAATTTAGGGTATGAGATGCACAGGGGGAGTATATTGCAAACGGATTTGCTTTTAGAATCTGAGCTTGCACGCCTTTCAGTTTCCCTGACATATTGGCTCCATTGTCATAGCCTTGTCCTCTGCAGTCCTCTAATGGTATGCCACTGTCTTGCAGCACAGCTTGAATCATTTCAGAAATGTCCTTGCCTGTCTTTTTGTAAAAGTCTTTAAATTGACAGAATCTCTCAGTTATCTTCCAAACACTGCTTTCAACATCTTGATGCACATATCTTAATAACAGTACATTCTGTTCAGTGTGAGAGATATCTGGTGTGGAGTCACATATCACAGAGTAATAGATTGCAGTTTCTCTTTCTGCCAGGATGGTGTTTAGCACTCTTTTGCCACAGATATCAATAAACTCATTCTGTGTCTCAGGACTCAGATAGTGTGTTAACCTTGAACCTTCTTTCTTTTGCCTTAATTTCTCTAAGTGCTCTTCTAAAACGGAATCATAACGTGCCAGCAACTCTAAAGTGCCGAGAAAGTTTCCATTGTGTACATCACCTAGATTTGAAGTTTTGCCTCTAAATGGAAGATTTCTTGATGCTAAATGAAGGGTCACATCCAAAAGCCTCTCAAGAATAATTCTATTCTTTTCTATTTCTGTCTGTATTTGTTTCTGAATTCGACCATCAACTCCTGTTCCAGACAATAATGAATGCTGAAGGCTTTTCCATTTCAAATAACATTCCTTATGAGGCATGTTTGTTTCGTGTTCTGGTAATTTTCGGTACATTCTTTGCCATTTCATGTGTGATATTTTCATACCATCGTTACTGTTGAGAGCACTTCTAGATGGCTTTTTGAGCTCATGAGAAAACAGAAGGCACGGGATGCAATACAGAGCCTCTGCACTTTCACTATATGTTAGCCAATCTCTTTTGATTTTCTCACGGCCATTGGCCGACTTTGCAAATTGAAGGTAGTTAGGAAATGGTTTCCCTTCCTTGTCTTTTGCTGTGATTTTATTTGTTTTTTCTTTGCTTGCCAATCTGCGAACTATTGTGTCTCTCTCTTCATTAGTCAACTTCTCTGGCCATAGTGCTGGATCCTCAGGCAATGGCATATACTCCTTTGCACTGCCCTGACTACTTTCTGACCTCTCTTCATCCTTTTCACTTCCTTCAGAACCCTCTCTGCTTTCACTTCCTTCATTTCCATCATCCTCTATCACATCTTCTCTATCTACCTGGACAGACCCCTCTACAAGCGTATGAAACAAAGATATATTATTCCAATGTAGCCTAATGGATGTGATTGAACTTGCTTAACATTTAAATATTTTGTATAACACTTAATAAAAACTTTAATAAAAAAAATTAATAAAAAAAATTAATAAAAAAAATAAAAAGTGCCATTTTATTTTTCTTATGGATGTGTCAAAAAAATAGTTTCTTAATTAGGCTAGCCAAACAGCTAGACTACAGTAAAAGGCAGAGCATGACTTAGTGTTGCTAAACACATTACAGTATAAACAGCTAAAATTATGTGCTTTCATTTTAAACTACAGTATAGACTCACCTTGTCTTAAGTCCACAGTATCAGATGATGAGGGGTCTGTTGCTGCTGCATCACCCTCTGTGACATTTTCTGAAACTGAGTGCCATGCGTTTCACAAGTTAGCTTTGCTACTAATATCCTCATGAACCTATATGACATTGAGCCTACAAAGTTAGACTATTATAGTCCAATAACAAATATTAATTTAGTTTTCGAATTAGTATACTATTGAAATGGTGTAGGCTATGCAAACAAGGCATCATGTAATTTCTAATTTTGTGTTATGCCGTTGTGTTATATTAGCACACTGATAATAATCGCGGTGGTATTGAAGTGTTTTGTAACCACAGCAGGAGTTAATTTGTAGACTATTTGCTCTCACATTTTGGCCTCACCTTTCTTGGGAAAGAAGTCCGTTAGCAGTTGCTTTCCCTCATTTCGTTTTCTATCTCTTTCCTGCCTCTCTTTTCTTTTCTGAGAACCGGATTTTGTTTTCTTTGACATCATCTTCCGCTGCACAGTTCAGCACTACCGTTTGCCGCTTCAGCAGAATGAAAGCCACTTTAAATGCGCCTAGTCATAAAGCGCGGTAAAGGTGGACTAAACCATTTCGTGCAAGGGAGAGGGTGCCTGTCCTCAGACACTATATGTACTTGGACACCATTTAATACATCAATCGACTGATGCATGCATTTACCCAAAATATTAGCATTTACATTAGTTAACAACATTTATTGTGATCTTAAAATTATATTTAAAGGAAAATAAAATTTCACTCCTCAGGGGCCCTCCCCCCACTTGGGGCCCTGGTAATTTAGTCCCACTTTTCACCCAACTACGACGCCCCTGCTTGAAGGTTTGTGAATCTGATTTTTTTTTAAAAATAAACATACATGGATACAGGTGCTTGAAATTTTCTGGAAAAAAAATCTATATTCCCTCTGGTCCGCTATTGTTTTATTTCACCAACACTTCGCAGACATCCCAACCTGCAAAAAGTCATTTCAGGGAGGTATCTATAAGACAGGGGTACACTTTCGTGTAGTCTGCCGTAAAAGGTGTCTTATACTTTTTTTGTTTTGTGCCACTCTCCCTCTGCCATGGTGCTCCTGTTTCTAGATAGACATAACTGGTTAATTTTGTTCGGGAGAAGAGATTAAAGCCCGCCCACACTGACAATTGATTGGTTGATTTGCAGAAACAGGCCAATCATGATGCTCTCTGTCTTACATGTGCTTCGCACACACCTTAGCACACACACGCAAGGTCTCCCGCTCCCTCTCCCTCTCTGCCGTGTGTGCGCTACATGGTTTGAAACACAGTATCTGTTTCGCATGCGCGCTTTTGCTCGCTCGGTCTAGATTCCGGGAGATTTTAACTAATTTGCTGGTCTCAGGGAGCTGCTTTCAATATGCGGGAGACTCCCGGAACTTCCGGGAGACTTGGGATGTCTGACTTCGTGGCCTATGCCTTGATTTATGTTAGTTTATGTGCATTTCATAAGGTACTTTGTGTTGTACATTGCCATGACATTCAAATGCACACAAAACTACTACGATGGTACCTCAACGTTTCACAGACACACCGTGAAATTAATGTTGAATTGATTTGCTTGTTAAGATAATGTAAACTCATGAGGCAAGAAAAACTTAAAATCATACTCCTATATCTTAAATCTTCTGGTTACATTAGCCTAAGCTCTTTTCAATAAAATCTATGCAAACTAAGGTTGCCGAGTGCCAACCAGTCTTTATAATATAGAATTGTCCCGTACTTAAGCCATCAGAGAAGCGTTCTGTAGGAAAGCTATACAAAACACAGTTTGTCCTGTATTACTAATTCTTTTTGCACAAATCATTGTTTGAATTGCGAATGTATCCTCTCAAGTAAGGCTTTAAGACCTTGCAGAATACTCTGCCACCTGAACGCAGGAAAAACTTGAGAATAAACACATTCGTTTTATGTTTATTTAATCTAATTGGACAGCATTATTCAGTGGCGAAAGTTAGAGAATAATGCACAAGAGAGTATTGTATTTCACGATCGAACCGGTCTTTTGCCAAACTCACTTTTCTTCCTTTCCTCATCTAATATCACATCGGAAAAGTGTAAGTCAATTGCTTAAGTGTTTAATAGTAATGTATTAATAAGGGGTAGGCTGGGGACTTCCGGTAATGGAGTAACGAGACAGACGTGTTTGGTGACAGCTCTCCAAGATTGATGGAAAATACCCACCAAAGCTCAACGATATATAATACAATAATACAGGAAGGTAAGCATTTGAGTGGGGTTCAAAACATTAAAGCCAAAAAGACACAAAATACCCAAAGGAGACAAATCAATAACCGCGACAAAAGCTAGCAACACAGCCGAGCAAGCAAGCACGAGCCCAGGTGGAACTAACAAAACCTTGAGCACTATATTGGAAGCAATAGAAATGCTTAAATTCAAACTGAAGGAGGACAATGTCAAACTAAGGAAGTAAATTAATACCCTGCGCTAGGAGATGGGTAATAAACTTGACAATCTGACGGAGGAAATGAGAGGCCTGACTGAAAGAATGGAAGAAGCGGAGAATCGCGTGGGACGTGTTGAGGACATGACACTGGATTTGACTGAAGTGCTGACTGAAAGCATTAGGCAACAGAGGAGTGTACAAAACAAACTGACTGATCTCGAAATCCAGATCGTGAAGGAACAACATTCGCCTTTTCGGGGAAGGAGAAGGAGAGGAAAGGAAGTCGGTGACGCAATTCGTGACAGATGTCCTCAAGCGTGAGTTACATTTTCCAGTGGACTTGGATCTTAAAATTCAGCGAGCCCACAGTCTCTTCGCAGCCAAGCCCCAACCCTAGGCTAGTTTTGAGTTTAGGAGCCTGATGGCCTGGGGGAAGAAACTCCTCCTGATTCTCTCGGTTTTAGCCATCAGGCTGCGGAAGCGCTTACCAGATGGCAGCAAAGTGAAAAGATGGTTACTGGGGTGGATGGAGTCCTTGATTATTTTATCAGCTCTGCTTTTGCAGAGTTTGAGGTAGATGTCCTGCAGAGAGGGGAGAGCAGACCCTGAGATGCGCTCAGCTAAGCGCACAACTCTCTGCAGGGCTTTGCAGTCTTGACTGGAGCTGTTCCCATACCACACTGAGATACACTGAGTCAATACACTTTCTATGGCCCCTGAATAGAATGTTTTAAGAATTGCTGGTGAGACCCTGAATTTCCTCCGTTGTCGCAGATGGTACAGTCTTTGCCTGGCTTTATTAACCTGTGTTTGAATGTGGGTAGTCCAAGTTAGGTCCTCAGAGATGTTTACACCAAGGTACTTAAAGCTGCTCACCCTCTTCACAGGGGTCCCGCTGATTCAATTCAATTCAAGTTTATTTGTATAGCGCTTTTTACAATACAAATCGTTACAAAGCAACTTTACAGAAAATTATGTTTCTACAATATTTAGTAATAGCTTATAAGTGGTGACTGTCAGTTTGTGCACGTATGACAGGATTTGTAGAAAAATTAATACTTTAATAATTATTAATTAATAATTATTAATTATTAATAATATTAATAATGATGCAGTCACACTTGTAGCAATATTTGTTAGTTCTGTGTGTTGATTCAGGGTTAGCATCATCTGAGGTCCTCTGAGGGGTCAGCATCATCTCTTCTCAGGTGTTCTGGATCCAGACTGGAGCTTGGCAAAACATAGAAACAAATAGAGACATCATTAGCATAGCTGCTGATCCAACAAAGTAAAATTAATTAGTTTAACCCAAGCTAAAGAATAAAAATGCGCATTTGATCAGATGCAACTATACTCACCATTTAAGATACATTATTTGAATGCTTGGTGAAAGAGATGTGTTTTTAATCTAGATTTAAACAGAGAGTGTGTGTCTGAACCCCGAACATTATCAGGAAGGCTATTCCAGAGTTTGGGAGCCAAATGTGAAAAAGCTCTACCTCCTTTAGTGGACTTTGCTATTCTGGTAACTACCAAAAGTCCAGCGTTTTGTGTCCTTAGGGAGCGTGATGGATTGTAACGTGGTAGAAGGCTAGTTAGGTACGCACGAGCTAAACCATTTAGGGCCTTATAGATAAGTAATGATCATTTGTAACTGATACAGAACTTAATAGGTAGCCAGTGCAGAGACTGTAAAATTGGGGTAATATGATCATATTTTCTTGACCTGGTAAGGACTCTAGCTGCTGCATTTTGGACTACCTGTAGTTTGTTTATTGAAGAAGCAGGACAACCACCTAGAAGTGCATTACAATAGTCCAGTCTAGAGGTCATGAATGCATGAACTAGCTTTTCTGCATTAGAAACAGACATGTTTCGTAGCTTGGCAATGTTTCGAAGATGAAAAAAATGCAGTTTTTGTAACATGGGAAATATGATTTTCAAAAGACAAGTTGCTGTCTAATATTACACCCAGATTTTTGACTGTAGAGGAAGTAACAGTACATCCGTCTAGTTGCAGATTGTAATATACAAGATTCTGTGTAGTGTTTTTTGGTCCAATAATTATCCGAATTTAATTGGAGAAAATTATTGGTCATCTAATCTTTTACATTTTTAACACACTCTTTTAGCTTAGACAATTTGGAAATTTCATCTGGTCTCGTTGAGATATATAGCGGAGTATCATCAGCATAACAGTGGAAGCTAATTCCGTATTTTATAATGATATTACCAAGGGGCAACATGTATATTGAAATTAGAAGGGGACCTAGGACGGATCCTTGTGGCACTCCATATTTTACTGATGATAAATGAGATGACTCCCCATTTTAGTAAACAAAATGGTAGCGATCGGACAGGTAGGATCTAAACCATCTTAGAGCCTGCCCTTGAATACCTGTATAGTTTTGTAATCGATCTATGAGTATGTCATGATCTATGGTGTCGAACGCAGCACTAAGATCAAGTAAGACTAGAAATGAGATGCAGCCTTGATCTGACGCAAGAAGCAGGGGCCTAATTTATAAAACTTTGCGTAGATTTCATCCTTAACGTGTGCGTACGCACATAAGGCAGAATTTGCGTACGCACAAAATTTTTCAGATTTATAAAACCGTACGTACGCCAGAACCTGCGCAAGGTTCACTTTATAAATCAAAAATATCTGAATATTGTGCGCAGGTGCACGTGCTTATAGCTTACCCCAATCTTCTCCTGAAATAACCATATTTGGAGGTTAAGACCGCCTATTTTGAATATGTATGATCTTCCTGCATATTAATACGACCATAATTGTCATTGATCTATTTGGCTAAAAATGGAAGAACAGAAACAAAAAGCAAAAAAAAGAAACTTCACCGACTGCGAGATGGAGGTACTGCTGTCTGAGGTGGAGGGCCGAAAAAGTTTTATTTGGTGGACTCTCTGCGGGCATTTCAAATAAAAGAAAGACATTAGAATGGGAGCAAGTAGTAGAAGCAGTCAATGCTGTTACCTCTGTGCCTCGCACAGTCCAAGAGACAAAAAAAATGGTCTGACTTAAAAGTAGTCGTAAAAAAAAAATATGTGCACAGGCGCAGTGTCGTAACAACTGGTGGTGGTCAAGGAATCACTGGCCTCTCAGCCTTTGATGCAAGGGTGGGTGCGATTATAGGGGAAACAGGATTAAGTGGAGTTCTGCCAGAATTCCAAGGTGATACAGATGTGATTTGCGGTCATGATGGTAAGTAATTGATTTATCTACACATTATGTACGGTTTTGTCTGTTTAAAATTCTGCTTTTTTGTTGTGTATAATTTAAATCAACCAATTCAAATTCCGTGGAAGTGGAAAGTCCTAAAATATCCAAGTGACAAATCTAGCAATAGATGCAGCTGCCCTTAAGATATACGTTTATTAAAATAGTCGATTTTCCTGTTTATTCATAAAAAAATGTAACTTAAAAAGACAAAAGTCATCAAGTGCACATTTTATTTCACACATTTACAGATATGCAATACAACCTTTATTTAATTAAACATATGTTAATGATTAAAGGAACAGTTTATCCTGGAATGCCTTCAAGCCCGGTGAGTGGTCCTAGTGGGGTAGACAAGGGATGTAGGCTTAGATCCTACGTGCCACCGCCGCCGCCATCCTGTGTGCCTCCACCACCATCCTGTGTGCCTCCAACGTCCAGTGTGCCGCCATCATCAAATGCCCAAGCAACCCCATCCTGTGCGCAATTTAGTGCATCATCATCATCCTTTGTGCCACCACCGAGCGCTGGTAACTCAAGGCGTGTACTGACGGAAGAAGTCATGCAGACCCAATGTCACATGGTTCATGCTGTTAATGCGGTGTGTTCCGAACTGAAAGAAATAAAAACAATTTTGTCAGAAATAAGTGGTTCACTTAAAGAACTTGTGAAAAAATAAGTACTAGACAGAGGTAACAATTATAAACAATATTTTAAGAATACTTTAAAGAAAGTACATGCTTGTAAAATAGCCTACAGATAGCTTTTTGTTTTTTCCAGGGCAATATTGATTCAATATAACATTTCACTTAATTTTTAAATGCTATAAAACATGTTTTGTTTCCTGAAAATTTGCATTGATTAATGTGAAATTTTGCTTTAAAAATATTAAAAGTAGTGTGGGTTTGTTTATCATTGGAGATTATAATTATACCTAAAAGAAAAAGCATTTTAAAAGGTATGCTTTAAACACATTTGCATCATTACTCAATTACAATTACATGCACATTCCTGCTGACTTACCAAGAAGCCATCCATCACGCACAGCTCCTGTTTGCAGTGTGTTCCCTACACTGCTGTTGGACAAAATGTAGGAATCATGAGTTGACCCAGGCCATCTTGCAACTACATTTGTCAGAGACATATGCGCATCACATATGATCTGCACGTGAAAAGAATGAACATTTTTCGGTTAACAAAAGCAAATTCATTCTCAGATGGTGCCTTTATTGCAACATGAGTGCAGTCAATAGCACCGATTACATTAGGAAAACCAGCGATTGCTGCAAATTGCATTTTGATGTTGGCCTGTTCAGCTTGCGTGTAAGGAAAACGGATGTATCGGGGTGCCATCCCCACTATGGCATCCCAAACATATGGCATGACACGACTCAGGGATGACTGCGACATACCCGATCGGTCTGCCAACTCTCGCTGGAAAGTACCAGTGGCCAAGTGGCCTAATGTGGTCAATACTTCTACAGGAACGCACAACACGTGGTTTCTCCGTGAGGGTCTTTCCAATACTGGCCATAATTCAGAACACAATTCCAAGAGGATGGCTCTTGGGAATCGAAATCAGCTCATGAGCAAGGAAATCTTAACGGTCTCTGAAAACACGCTCCCTCCGTAGAGCGTCATTAGCAAGGTCTTCTAACCGCGCTAGAGCATCCATTATGATGATATGTTATATACGCACATACCTTTTTATAGCCCATTCATTAAAAAAAAAATTGTAAATTCAAAGTGTTTGCACCTGGTTAAGAATGCTGATAATGATAATTCAGGTTGATGCAATTTGATTTATTGGGTAATGTAATAGGATAATTTAGAAGTTTTTCATTTTAAATAGTTATTGCTATTTGGGCCAGTTGGTGTCGCCAAAACACATACTCTTCTGAAAGAGTGCGTACGCACGGTCAAGAGCATCCTTACGGTGCGCACTTATTTACTCCAAGTTTATTTTTTATAAATCCCGATATGTGCGTGGAAAAATGCGTACGCATATTTCTATGCCCATTTTGTGCATACACAACGTTTATACATCAGGCCCCTGGTCATTTGTAATTTTAACAAGTGCAGTTTCTGTGCTATGGTGGGGCCTGAAACCTGACTGAAATTCTTCATACAGATCATTTTTGTGCAGGATGGTGCTCAATTGAGAAGACACAACTTTTTCTAAAATTTTAGACATAAATGGAAGATTGAAATAGGCCTATAATTTGCCAGTTCACTAGGATCTAGTTTTGGTTTTAAGAGGCTTAATAACCGCCAGCTTGAAAGATAACGACGAGTTAATAATATTGAGAAGTGGTTCTTCGGCTACAGGTAACAACTCTTTCAGTAATTTAGTGGGTACAGGATCTAATAAACATGTTGTTGGTTTAGGTACAGTGATAAGTTTATTTAGCTCTTCCTGTCCTATATTTGTAAAGCACTGCAGTTTATCTTTGGGTGCGATGGATGAAACTGAAGTGTTACCCCCAATTTCCACTAGATGCGTAACGGCTGCGTTACGGCTCCGCTGCATGACAGCTCAGTGTTCCGTCGTCCTTCAATACCCACCAGGTCCGTATTTGTTGCGGAACGGCTGCGGTCATGACTGACAGCTGACGTCACGATGCCCCATGTAATCTCGCGAATTCTGGTGTGATCGCGCGATATATAGTTTCTATAAACAGAACTACCAAACCAGGAACAGTTTTCCATCAGAAGGAGTATAGGATAGAACTCTTTTCTTTTCTCTTTTCATTTCTTTATCCATCGTGTCAATGGGGTTAAAACTTCAACAAGCCTGTCTCCGCCCATTATGACGTTTTCAAGGTGTAGTGTAGGGAAATATGAGCGCGGTGTATTTTATTTTGAAAATTAAACAGATCTTTTACTTTGTTTCTGGCTGTTCTGTTTTGTCACTTGACTTCCTGTCCTGAGTACTCTGCCCTGTAGTGCTGCGGAGCGCTCCGGCATCCGGCAAAAATAGAAGCTCTGCGTATCTGCTCCGGAGGGCTGCGGATCGCCGGAGTCGGAACGCAGCTGTAACGCATTCAGTGGAAATACACTCATTGACTTTAATGGAAACCTATTGACTCCGCCGCCGTGCCGGAGCCGTAACGCAGCCATTACGCATCTGGTGGAAATTGGGGGTGAGACGCTGTAGAATCTAGCTTCGCTATTGTATTTCTAATGTTATCTATTTTATCAGTGAAGAAATTCATAAAGTCATTACTATTAAACGTTGGTGGAATATTTGAATCAGGTGGCATCTGGAAATTTGTTAATTTAGCCACTGTGTTATAGAAAATAACCAAAACAATACAAGGTTTTTATTAAAGTCTGAGTATATGCTCTGCCCAAGCAGTTTTTAGAGCCTGTCGATAGCTGGACATACTGTTTTTCCATGCAATTCTAAAAACTTCCAAGTTAGTTTTTCTCCATTTGCGTTCAAGACTACGAGTTACTTTCTTGAGAGAGTGAGTATTACTGTTATACCATGGCAAAGTACGTTTTTCTCTAACCTTTTTCAATTTGATTGGGGCAACAGCTTCTAATGTATTAGAGAAAATAGTGCCCATGTTGTCAGTCATTTCATCTAATTCATTTGTATTTTTGGGTACAAATAGCAGTTGAGATAGATCAGGCAGTTTATTGCGAATCTGTCTTTGGTGGCTGGAACAATAGTTCTGCCCAGACAGTAACGCTGAGACATATAGTTAATATCAGTGATATGCAGCATGCACGATACAAGGAAATGGTCTGTAACATCGTCACATTGAGGTATGATATCTATAGCAGTAAGATCTATTCCATGCAATATAATTAAATCTAGTGTATGATTAAAACAATGAGTGGGCTCAGTGACATTTTGCTTGACTCCAAAAGAGTTTATTAGGTCTGTAAATGCAAGTCCTGATGCATCATTTGTATCATCAAAGTAAAAGCGTGGACCCGCTGATCATAAGAGGAGTATAGGGCTGCTGCTGTCTCTTCCTGAAGTCCACAATCAGCTCTTTAGTTTTGCTCATATTCAGAGAGAAACCGTTGTCCTGGCACCATGATGTTAGTTTCTCTACATCCTCCAAGTATGCAGTCTCATTATTGTTGTGAATGAGGCCCAGAACCACAGTACCATCACCAAATTTGATAATAGATGTGGAGCTGTGCTAAGACACGCAGTCATGTGTGTAGAGAGAGTAGAGCAGGGGAATCGAGACACAGCCCTGTGGGGCTCCTACGTTCAGTGTGATGGAGGTGTACTGGCCTACTTTCACCACTTGAGGTCTGCCGGTGAGGAACTCAGGAATCCATTTGCAGAGAGGGAAGAGTAAAGGATGTGAGATCTGTTGGGGTGATAGACAAACTGAAGAGGGTCCAAAGCATCCGGGATGGAGGAGCAGATGTAGTTTTTAACCAGTCCCTCAAAGTCATTCATGACTATTGATATGAGGGCAACTGGACGATAGTCATTCAGACAAGAGAGTTTATTGTTCTTAGGCACAGGGATGTTTCACAGGGATTTTTGAAGGAGGTGGGAACCACTGAGGTAGCAAGGGACTTAGATGTAAACAAACCAGCGAGCTGATCAGCGCAGGACCTCAGAACACGACCAGAAATCCCATCAGGTCCGGCTGCTTTCCTGATGGTCTCTCGCTTTAGAACCCTCCGAACCTTGTCCTGCGACACGGTGATCATATGATCATCGCTGCTTTTACTGCTGCTTCATAACGCGCTGATCGGCAGACTCACGCTGCTTAGATTGCTTTCAAATTGGCCATAGAAAGTGTTTAGCTCGTCAGCCAGTGACGGATCTGCTCAGACTCTGAGGATTTATTTCCAAAGGCACAGATGGTCCTTAGTCCTTGGCACATGCGACTGGAGTCATTGAGCTGGAAATGTCAAGTCAACTTTATTTATATAGTGCTTTAAACAAAATACATTGCGTCAAAGCAACTAAACAACATTCATTAGGAAAACAGTGTGTCAATAATGCAAAATGACAGTTGAAGGCAGTTCATCATTGAATTCAGTGATGTCATCTCTGTTCAGTTGAAATTGTGTCTGTGCATTCATTTGCAATCAAGTCAACAATATCATTGTAGATTAAGTGACCCCAACTAAGCAAGCCAGAGGCAAATGTGACTCTATTCGTTCCCTGTATCTGTGTTTTGCGGCTCTTACTGCGCGTCTAAGAGCATAGCTCAATGCTTTGTACTCGCTCATGATTCCCGACAGAAGACCGGCGTTGTGAGCAGCAGTGCATTTGTTTACTGCTGCACTGATTGTTCTGTCCACCCACAGTTTCTGATTTGAGAAGGTCCTTATAGATATTGTTTCAGTTGCTTTCTCTGCTAGCGTGTTAACAAATCTTAATGCTACTTCGTATTTTCGAACTCGCTGACATCAGATGAACTTGCCCGAAACATGTCCCAGTCTACGTCATCAATAGCTGCCTGTAGCATGGCTTCAGAGTAAGCGGACCATCGTGTCACCACCCTCTGCACCGGGGGATCTTGAACGAGCCTTTGTTTATATTACAGTGTGAGGAAAATGGCGGCATGGTCCAATTTACCGATAGCCAGTAGTGAGCGAGCTTTGTAGGCATTCTTAAACTGAGTGTAGCAATGATCCAGTGTGTTCGGTCCTCTGGTTGGACAGGATACATGTTGGTTAAAATTAGGCATAACTTGCCTGAGGTTGGCTTTTTTAAAGTCCCCAGCGATGAGAATAGAAGTGTCAGGATGTTTGTTGATGTTTCTGCTGAGTGTATCGTGAAGCTTAGACAAAGCTAAACCGGTGTCTGCTTGTGGAAGGATGTAAACGGCAGTGATGATGATCGATGAAAACTCCCAGTGTGGATAGGATGGGCGGCAAATAATGGATAAATGTTCCAGATGAGGTGAGCAGGAACGCAACAGAGTGGAGATATTCCTGGGGTCACACCATTTCTTGTTAATCATGAAACACACTCACACAGAGTGTGACACACAGAGAAGTTTTAAGACTGCGTTACAGCAGCATCCGGTACCGAGGGCGTGAGCCATGTTTCAGACAAACAAAGGATGTTACAGTCCCTAATGTCCCATTGGAAACTTATCCTGGCTCTAAGATCGTTCATCTTGTTCTCCAGAGATTGGACATTGGTAGAGGAGGACTGTGAGCTCTTTTCGTCAGTCTGTTGCGGATCCCAGCAAATTTCCCACGGTGTTTCTTGATCCGTTCGCATTGGGGGGTTATTCAGGTGGCCATTGTTCATCTCGGCATTCCGGAAAATCTCAGATGGCCACAATGAGTTGAGGGATAAAGTGTCCTGAAACAGGTTAGTGAATCGGTGTCCAATGTCCAAAAGTGTTTCTTTGTCGTAAGTGATCAGTGCAGAGGTTATGTGTGTAAAAAGAGAAAACAAAAGTAGGTAAATAAAAACACAATCTAAGCGGAGCGACCTGGACGGCGACCGGACTCGGCTGCGCCATCTTGTTAAAAAAGTGCTCAAGGAAAAAGGTGTTCATTTACAAAGACCCTACATGAGCATACGAAACCATTGGGAGAGTGGCGTTGGAACATATAGCAGCGCACCCAAAGCTGGGATGGAGTTGTGGAATGGCAGCGGGAGGCGCATCCCCAGCGAGAGCACAGAGTCCCTACTGCACAGAGGGCAAGAGAAATTGATGGAGTTTCAGAAAAGTGGGAAAAAATTAATGATGATGAGTGTTTGTGTCATTAACTCCGAAAGGCCTCTGTAATTCACAGGACTGAAGGAGAGGCTCCAGCGATGGAGTTAGGATTTTGGACACTTAGGATGGAAGTAGGTTCCAAACCCTACATAGGGCCCTCTTCTTACAGGAGACACTACTCTAGGCCTACCAACGGGTGTAACAAGGAGTCGGAGGCATTCGGATCCATATGCAGCATTTATTCAACAGAATGGTAATACAGGCAGAGATCAGAAATGGCGTCAGGTGTGTCAGGGATAACCAGAATCGTAACCAGAAACAAGCAGTGATCGGGACAGGCAGCGGAGAATCAGAGTCGGAATAAACAGTCCAAAGGTCAAAACACAGGAATAACAAACACTGGGAAAACGCTCGGAAATGTCAGACTGGCTAAAGTGAGAGTGAGTGAGTAAGAGTGAGTGTGCTGCTTTTATGTGTGTGTGTAAATGAGGTGCAGGTGTGGCAAGGAAATTGGCTGATGAATGAGGTGCAGGTGTGTCAGGGTGATTGTGATGCAGTTACTCATGGGTAATGTAGTTCAGGTGTGGTGCAACAGTTTGAGAGGTGCTAATGTCCAAGTGACAACTGGTGGTGAATGGGTGGAATGGTCCTGACTGGAGTGCCCTCTACTGAAGCTCATGGGCACTCCATCTAATGATCGTGACATAGCCCCCCCCCCCCCCCAAAGGAGCGGTTTCCAGACGCTCAAAACAATCTAGGAGGGCGGTGGAGCGGAGGCGGAACAGGGGGAGGGATGGAGGGCCAGGTCCATGAAGAAGTGCCGTGGTCGGGGACCGGGGCAGAGCAGGCAGAACTGGAGCCCTTCCTGGGCCTAACTCAGGAAAACAGGAGCCCCTCCTGGGCCTGACATAGGAGACTGTGCTCATGAAGATCGTTGGTGACTTGACTGTGCTCATGAAGATCAACTGTGACTTGACTTCGTTCACGGAGGTTAATGGTGACTTGACTTTGCTCATGAAGATCATTGGTGACTTGACTTTGCTCATGAAGATCGTTGATGACTTGACTTGGTTCCTGAGGATCAACTGTAACTTGACGTGGTTCCTGAAGAACGACTGTGATTTGACTCAGTCCTTGAAGATCACCGGTGACTAGACTCAGTCCTTGAAAATCACCAGTGACTTGACTCGGTCCTTGAAAATCACCAGTGACGTGACTCGGTCCTTGAAGATCACCAGTGACTTGACTCGGTTCTTGAAGATCACCAGTGACTTGACACTGTCTTTGAAGATCACCAGTGACTTGATTCTGTCTTTGAAGATCACCAGTGACTCGACTCTGTCCTTGACGATCACCAGTGACTTGACTTGACTCTGAAAGGTCAACGGTGACTAGCCTTGGCTCTGGAAAGTCCATGGTAACTAGTCCTGACTCTGGAAGGTCAACAGTGACTAGCCCTGATTCTGGATGGTCAATGGTGACTAACCCTGACTCCGGAAGGTCAACGGTGACTAGCCCTGACTCTGTAGGGTCCACGAGCACCTGACTAGACTCTGGAGGGTCAACCGGAACCTGACTCAACTCTGAAAATTCAACGGTCACCTGACTCGACTCTGGAAGGCCAACAGGAACTAACCCTGACTCTGGAAGGTCGACGGTGACTAACCCTGACTCTGGAGGGTCCATGAGCACCTGACTCGACTTTGGAGGGTTCATGAGCACCTGACTCGACTTTGGAAGGTCAACGGGAACTAGCCCTAACTCTGAAGGGTCCACGAACACCTGACTCGACTCTGGAGAGTTCACTGGAACCTGACTCGACTCTGGAGAGTTCACTGGAACCTGACTCGACTCTGGAGGGTCAACTGGAGCCTGACTCGACTCTGGAGGGTCAACTGGAGCCTGACTCGACTCTGGAGGGTCAACTGGAGCCTGACTCGACTCTGGAGGGTCAACTGGAACCTGACTCGACTCTGGAGGGTCAATGGGCACCTCCTCGGCCTCGGGAACAGCATCGGGCACCGCCTCGGCCTCCGAAACAGCATCGGGCACGTCCTCCTGGACGGCAGCGGCCCGCTCGGGAACGTCCTCCTGGATGGCAGCGGCCCGCTCGGGAACGTCCTCCTGGACGGCTGCGGCCCGCTCGGGAACGTCCTCCTGGACGGCTGCGGCCCGCTCGGGAACGTCCTCCGGGCTTTGAGGAATGGTAGACGCCTGTCTCCTCCTCCTCCGCCCTCTATGATGGCGAGCCAGGGGCACCTTGATGGAAGACTCAGGTGTTGAGTCAGCCATCTTGTCTGGCAACACAGGTGTAGATTCGGCCATCCTGTGCAATGGTGCTGGGCTGGCGGCCATCTTGTGCAATGGTGCTGGGCTGGCGGCCATCTTGTGCAGCGGCGCTGGGCTGGCGGCCATCTTGTGCAGCGGCGCTGGGCTGGCGGCCATCTTGTGCAGCGGTTTTGGGGCTTTAAAGTCCTCTGCCTCTCCCACAGTGAAAGGAGAACCACATAACAAGAGTGCAAAGTCCATTATGTCCCTTAAGCTGCAATTAAACTCCCCTCTAGGTAACCATGATTTTACTGGTTCATTGAGTCCAAAACGGAATAGATCCTTAAACAAGACTTCATCGTCTAGAGGAACTCTATAAACCAATTCACAGAACTGTTGACATAGTCCTCAATAGGTCGATCTCCTTGCTTTAGATCTAACAGCAGGTCAACTGGATCTGTGGTTAGGCTGGATTGGTGATATGCTGACATTGAAACAGGAACCGACACCTCAGTGACAAGGGGATACCGGGCTGCTGGATCCTGGTATGGCGAAGTCTTCTGTAACAAGGAGTCGGAGGCGTTCGGATCCATATGCAGCATTTATTCAACAGAATGGTAATACAGGCAGAGATCAGAAATGGCGTCAGGTGTGTCAGGGATAACCAGAATCATAACCAGAAACAAGCAGAGATTGGGACAGGCAGCGGAGAATCAGAGTCGGAATAAACAGTCCAAAGGTCAAAACACAGGAATAACAAACACTGGGAAAACGCTCGGAAATGTCAGACTGGCTAAACAAGACTTCGCAGTGAGTGAGACTGAGTGTGCTGCTTTTATGTGTGTGTGTAAATGAGGTGCAGGTGTGGCAAGGAAATTGGCTGATGAATGAGGTGCAGGTGTGTCAGGGTGATTGTGATGCAGTGACTCATGGGTAATGTAGTTCAGGTGTGGTGCAACAGTTTGAGAGGTGCTAGTGTCCAAGTGACAACTGGTGGTGAATGGGTGGAATGGTCCTGACTGGAGTGCCCTCTACTGAAGCTCATGGGCACTCCATCTAATGATCGTGACAACGGGGCCCTGTTGGGAGAGACATTTTTTCCTTTGAGTGGGATTCACAGGTATCCCCTGTATCATTGTTCTTGTTTATTTTTTAAACTAGTTTGTTTTCGTTAATAGTTCCTTTTCACTTGTGGGGTCTACAGTAATAATTTACTCAGGGTATGAGTGGTTCATCTATCTGAAAATCTATCTGTCACATTAATCAATGTGTATGCACCCCCTGAGGAAGACAAAACATTATTCAACTTATTGTTTGATAAAATAACAATAATGAGTGAGGGGATTTTGATATGTGGAGGCGATTGGAACACAATTTTGAATTATACTAAAGGCACAATAAGTACTAAAAGATATAAAGACATCAAATCCAAGATTCTTAATATTCTAATAAAAGATGCAGGTCTGTGTGATGTTTGGAGAGATCTGCATCCATTAGAGAGAGACCATATGCATTATTCTGCTGTTCATAAGGTACATTCTAGGATTGACTACTTTCTGATGAATACTATAGATAGACACAGGTTAATAGACTGTGAAATCGGAATAGCAGATGTGTCAGATCACAATGCTATATACTTAACTATACATCTTGATAGTCCAAACAAAACAACTTTATGGAAAATGAATGTTAATATTGTTAATGAAATCGCGATGCAAGAAATCCAAAAAGAGATTCAGGACTGTAATAAGCCAATAAAAAGAATGAACAAAAAGCAGTGATGAGAGGAAACCAAGGCTAGCTCACATTAAAAAAAAGAAAAAGCTACTACAAGCTGAATTAGAACAAAATATGAGAAAACTAGAAAAACAGCAGCATGCAGATAAGAGTGATACATTGGATGGAATGATAAAAGGAATTAGAAAACAATTATCAGACATGGCAAATGAGGAGACAGAAAAGAAACAAAACAAATCTTTTATGAATCAGGTCCCAAAGCAAACAAAATATTAGCAAAAAGATTAAGATCACAGCAAATAAGGAACCCAGTTAACAAAATCAGAGACCCAGAAAGTAAGGACATAAAATATGAACCTGAGGAAATCTAAAATATATTTTATAAATATTATAAATCTCTGTATAATCATTCAGAACAAGTAAATAAAAAAGAAATTGAAGATTCTTTAGCTGAATTAGATCTCCCCTCCGTAGGAACTACTCAAAAGGGATCATTAAATTCACCCATTATTAAAAAAAGACCTTAAAAGGCTATCAGTAGATTGAAAAGCAATAAAAGCCCATGGACAGATGGCTATCCTAACGAATGTTACAAAGTTTATAAATAAGTGTCACAAATAAGGAGAGAGGACCCAAAAGCAGAAGGCAATTTGACAATGCTTTAATGGTGAGACTCAGTTCAGGAAAGGAACACAGGTGGCCGTCTAGGATAATCCAACAGAAAGTTTCTCGGTATTAAATCCAACAGAAGATAGTCTCAGCCCAAAAGGAACAGAAAGTCTCTCAGCAGTAATGCAACAGGAATACACGGTCAGGACCGGCAACGGGAAAACCCCTGGAGGTAGAGAGAGAGAGGCTAGGTTCGTTCTGAGCATGGGAACGCCAAACCGTGGACTACTCACGTAGCTGGAGGATGGACAGAGCATAGGCGAGGTGACAATGCTGTTAGTCGGGTACACGTATCAGACACGACACGATACGACAAGACGCGATATGACACGATACGATACGACAAGACGAGACAAGACAGAAGTAAGGAAGCCGGTTACGGGTACGTAGCATTCGGCAATAATCTGACAAAGAACAGAGGAAAGGAAAGCCTAGAAATAGAGAGTCTAATCAGCGAAGGTAGGAAACAGGTGTGGAGAGAGTGTACAGATGAGATGATGGGAAGCAGCTGAGGATAAATGGGAAAATGAGCGAGGATGTGCATGCGTGGAAGGAAGTACTAATGAGTGTGACCAGAAGAGGGAGGAAGAGAGTAAGAGAAGAATACCAGGATCATGACAATAAGACCTTACCCCCCTCTATTGTTGGAATCTTTCAATTGGACACTCAAACATGCAAAATGTCCTCCCTCATGGAAAGAGGCCATGATAACAGTCATACCAAAGGAAGGTAAAAATAAAGAGTTATGTGAGTCTTATCGTCCAATTTCCATTTTGAATTTTGATTTATAAATGATTCACGTCTATAATCGCTAGAAGACTAGAAACCTTCCTCCCAGACCTGATAGATGAGGACCAGACAGGTTTTATAAAAGGTCACCAAATGCAAGATAACATCCGGCACACATTACATATAATTAATGAAGTCAATAAACAGAGCACCCCTACAGCCTTAGTAAGTCAGCTGGAATTTTCTTTTTGCGGTTTTGAAAAAAATGGGTTTTGATAAAACTATCATTAAATGTATACAGGCCCTGTACGATAAACCAGTGGCTAGAATTAAAATAAACGGCGACTTAACAGACAGATTCGGGCTTCTCTTGATATTATATACCTCAGCAATCCAGATTATACGTTTCCTAAACTTTTAACATTACTAAAAGATTTTGGAGGGAAATCTGGGTATAAGTTAAACATTTCAAAAACCCAAGTTCTTTGTATAAAATATAGACCAGCTGACTCAATCAGACAAGCTTACAAATTAGAATGGGATTCAGGAAAAATTTTATATTTAGGTGTTTATCTGACTAGAGAACTAAACACATTACATGATGCTAATTATAATGAGATTATTGAAGCTATACAAAAAGATCTGACAAAATGGGCAACACTAGTAATGGATTTAAGCTCAAGGATAGAGGTGATAAAAATGAATTTGTTGCCTAGATTGTTTTACTTGTTCATTTCACTGCCAATTTGTATACCAAATAATCAATTTGATAAATGGAATAAACAAGTGAGTAGATTTATTTGGAAGGGGGCAAGACCAAGGGTTAAGCTCAAAACCCTACAACTAGAGAAAAAAAGACGAGGACTTGCCCTTCCAAATTTTAAAGAATATTTCCTAGCTGCCCAGCTGAGATAAATAATTTATTGGTATTCGTCAGAATATTATTCCAAATGCAAACACATTGAGCTTAACTACGGAACATGCCAACCACAAACGAGGTTGGGTGAGAAAACGCAATTAAGAACTGGTGGGATGTACTGAATAAATACAAAATGGAGGGGGATTTTAAATTGTTGATCTGGCCATTGTACTCTCCAAAATTCAGAAGTGGTCAGATGGATAGCACATTTGCAAGATGGACTGACAAGGAAATCACCGCAGTATGTACATTAACAGAGGGAAAAAAGTTTGAATATTTTGAAAACTTGGAAGAGGGAATTTGACCTGGAAAACTGATTTAATTAGGTATTTCCAAGAAAGACATTTTTATAATAGACTGAAAATCACCTTTCTCAAGAGGACAGTGAATTAATAGATATGATCGCAGGGGCATACAGATATTTTTCTTCAAAAATTTTATCCGGGCTGTACAAATGCTTACAAAATTGCAATAGGTTTAACTCAATGTACATGAAACACTTAAACTGTCAGAGAATGATTGGCATTCGATCTGTCTTTTACAACAAACTTCTACTAGCTCCAGACAATGGAGAGAATTTGGCTGGAAGAACTTGGTGAGATACTTTATTACACCCCTCATTAAAAGTAAACTGTTAAAACCCCAACAGTGTTGGAGACTCTGCGGGGATGTCAGTGTCAATCATTCTCATTGTATTTTGGTCATGTATAAAAATTCGCCCCAACTGGGAATCTATTGTAACAGAAATGTCAAAAATTTGGGGTTACAAAAATTTAGGCTTGTTAACTAAAGATGATGTTAGAGGGGAAGACATTTATCTAATCAAAGTGATGCTGATATCAAGTAAGAAAGTTATAATGAGGTATTGGTTGAAAAGTGAGCCTTTGAGTCTGGACCAATGGAGGAATGTCATGGAGGAAATATTTGCAATGGAAAAAATGACCCATGACCTGATACTGGAAGCACATAAATGTAAAATACGATGGTGGAAATTGACCTGTTATGTAACTCGCTCAATTGTATGAAACAAATGGAAGACCTGTATTTGTAGAACCCTACCAGTTGTTATTTTTTTCAATGTCGAAATTAAAACAAATGCAAAAAAAAAAAAAACTTAACCAAATCCCTTACCACTGTCTGTGCTTTCAAGGAGTGCAAAGGAATGGCTTCTGGGAACCTAGTGGCCGCACACATTAACACTTACTGGTGCCCTGATTTAGACTTGGGCAGCGGACCAACAAAATCAACGAATCATTCAAACGGCTCTTCTATTTGGGATACAAAGGGGCAACAGCAGGGCCGTATGAGACAGTGTGGTGCCCCTGGCACTATACTATACCTCAAAAGACACCCCCCCCCCCCCCACTCATGAGACATAATTAAGGTGATTTGTCATATGTAATTCATTAACTTGTCCAATTACATACATGTAGGCATATGAGTAGTAAGCACTATATTCAAATGTCTCAATTCAAAATGTACACCAATTCATTGACAGCATCAATTCACGTTTGCCTAAAAATAATAATAAATCTATCAGGTTTTTTACCTTTAGCAGAACTGCTTCTTCCTTGATTTTGCGCAAGCAAAGGTGTCAACTACATCCCCAAAGTTCATTTCTTTGACCAAGTCCAATTCAATGGTAAGCAGGGAGAGTGCAGTCAATCGCTTCTGTGTCATTGTTGTCCTGAGCTCATTCGTCACTCGTTTCAATCGGGAGAACGACTTTTCACCTTCAGCATTTGTTACATTCAGGGTTAGGAATGTCCTGAGCGCAAAAAAGACGCTTGTAAACGTGGTTTGGGGGCCATGTCTGTGTAGAAGCTGTAGCATTATTTTAGGAGATCGTGTTTTTTCTTCCTGGACGAAAGTCTTAAATTGGATGAGCTCTTCTCCAAAGTCTTTGTCCAGATCATCCGAATATTTGGAGGAGAGTGCAGCACTATATACGTGATAGTGTTCATGTAATCTTTATTTATTTATAATTTATTATTGTTGTTAAGTTAGTGTTCATTAACGAGTTATGTATGGTCTTTCAAGAATATAAAGTTAATAATAAAACAATTTACGAATAATATTTTTAAAGCTTGTATCATGTGGTGTTCCCCTAGTGGTTGTGAATGGTTTTGCCCCTGGACACAGGCCCAAGTGCCCTTATGGATAATCCGGTTCTGGGCAACAGGCACCTTCTTATTAGGCTTTCCGATGCGCTGACACACAGCGCAAGAGCGACAAAAGTTAGCAACAGATAAACGAAGACCGGGCCAAAAGAAATACTTAGAAATGCGGCAAAACGTTTTTGTCACTCTCAAATAACCCGACATAAGATTCTCATGTGCTAATTTTAACACTGGGGTAAGGTAGTTAGTAGGCAGGACTATTTGAAATGTCTTGTGCAAACCTTGTTCATCATAATGTGGATTTTCACATTCACACTTAATTCTCCCCAAAATAACCTACTTTAGTATCTGCCCTATCTTTCACGAAGACTGCTGCCTCAACACATTCTGCTAAAGAAAGATCAGATTTTTATTCAGCCACTCATTTTTCCTTTCCAACACTGAAAGGATTTTCTAGAATTAGTACTGTATCTGTCCCTTATCATGTCTCGCGTGACTTTGACTCTTCACCCTTAGGATCAGCATTTAAAATGACTCTGAAAGATTCACAACTTCTCAAAACGTTTTCCTTTCAGTCCGTGTTACAACACATGCTGGAAAAAACGTAGGGAAATTAACCCCTAGATCAGACTGTTACGCAATCGCAGGTTTGTGGATCACTACTGGACTACAAAAAACTTTGCCACCTGCAAGGTCATTTCCTAGAATAATATCTACTCCAGCATCAGGCAACTGTTTGTGAACACCTAACTTAACAGTGCCAGAGATCAGGTTCGATTCTAATTTCACTTTGTGCTAAGACACCTGTAGACAGCCCATTTCTATACCCCGAACTAACTCATCAGCAGTGTTTAGAATAACAGCGTTTAAAAAGAACGCTGTTAGGTAACGACGTTATTTTTTCAGTAACGGGGTAATCTAACTAATTAATTTTCCCGTCGTTACAACGCCGTTAACGTTACTGAACGTTAAATGCGTTGCGTTACTATGCATTGATTTAATATGCAATCCGAACGCACCCCTGGCTCACACAGCGAGTGAGCAGGTGGGTTAATAACGAGATAAGCGATTATGATTGGCTAAGGCAGAGTCATGTGTTTCATGATAGCCAATCAGAGCCAGTGTTTTTACACACACGCGCCAGTGGCGCCAAAAACACATACAGTCACACACACGCAAGACGCAACAGCTACACAGAGATTCGCAGCAGCAGCAGAAATGGCGAGTCAGGAGCAATCCGATGAAAAGTTGGCATTTTCAAGGTGGAGATATAAGCACTACTTTAAATTCATTGTAGACAAAGGCAAGAACGTGCATGTAATGTGTGACACACGCATATACAAAGCTAGTGGCCAAAAACACTTTTCTTACAAAGAGTGCAGGAGAAATCTCGAAAGTTATGTACGAACACCTGTCTGTTCTACTTATTTCAACTGACTTGTGAAAACTGCTAAAAAAAAATTATAAAAATACACTGACATATAGCAACTTTTTTTTTTTACAGTAACGCAAAGAGTTACTTTCCCTGGTGTGGGATTACAAATTAATAAAATGTTAAATATAGGTTCCAATATAATAGTAGGTAATAAAGCTGACATATCCAAGAAGATCAAATCAAGAAAATCAAGAGTCTGAGATAATGACCTTTTGTCTTTGTGCTCTTCCTCACCAGTCTTGCCAGACTGATTGAATTAGCACCTATGCATTTGAATGACATTGTTATGCTGATGAGATCAAGGCTGGGAAAATTACAGTGTCTGGACATTTTCCTGATTCAATTTGCATGCTTTGTTTACATGGTCTCCACCTCTACGGTAGGGATCCCTCCCACTTGAATGTATAAAAATTACAATGTCTTAAGGACAAGTTAGACTCCTTGATGACTGCAGTGCCACGCAGACCGTTCTCAATAAAGAATCCTGCTGAAGATTACCCAAGAGTCTCCTGGTCTTCGTTTCTGAGTTCCCAACAGTTTTGAAGTATGTCGCTCCCGAATCACTGCTGCCATATTTGGCTCAACAAATACACAATTTGGGTCACAGTGGTCCAGCAACGATGAATCACAGGTTCTCAAATCAATGGTGGAATCCAAAATTCAGAAATGTAGCAACCGAAACACATCAAGAGATGTGTTACATGTCAAAAAAATAATGATGTGCCAGCAGCAGCTACAGCAGCAACACATACTCCAGCTCCACCAGGACCATTTCGTCACCTGCAAGTTGATTACATATCATTGCCTCCTTCTAAGGGAAAAACTGATGTTTTGGTAGTATTGGACAAGTTCTCTAGATGGCTAGAAGCTTATCCAACAGGGCGTGCTACAGCTGCACATACTGCTAAATGTCTAGTCACTAATTTCATTCCCAGATGGGGATTACCAGATTGCATTGACTCAGATCAAGGTACACACTTCACAGGACAGGTAGTCAAGGAAGTGTCTAAAATGTTGAAAATTAAGTGGAATCTTCACTGCCCCTATAGGCCACAAGCATCAGGACAAGTTGAACGAGCAAACAGAACTATAAAAACCAGGCTAAGCAAAATGCACCAGAAAGGAGTACCATGGGTCGAGGCACTGCCAGCGGTATTGTGTAGTATGAGAGCATCACCTAACAGATCAGTAGGACTGAGCCCTCATGAGATTATTACAGGACGCCCAATGCAGATGCCAGGTGTGATTGATCTTAGAAATGCTGATGTACACATAGCCTTAGATGCCTTGATCACTTACTGTGAAAACCTCACAAAGGCAGTACAGAGTGCCAGAGAGAGAGTTGAGTCGTGTTGGCAGACTCCACCAGAAGGGGGACACACAATCATCCCAGGTCAGTGGGTCATGATAAAGTCATTCAGAAACAAGCCGTTAGAGCCTAAGTAGCACGGACCACATCAAGTGATGTTGATTACAGCAGCTGCAGTGTTTTGTCAGGGAAGGAAAACATGGACTCATGTTTCACACTGTAAAGTTGTTCCTCCATCTACAGGGATAGGATAGGACACATGGACCAGTGAGGAGCCCAGGAAAGAACCGAATGCAACCGGCTTCGGGGGCCAATCCTGCGGTGAAGATTCCCTTTTAGGCATTCCCCCACCTACTAGTCCATCCTTACCTCACTGTTCTTTAGGTGTCGCAGTAATTAAGAAATAGGGAAAGAAAGGAACAACAATAGCAGACTCAAATCGACCAGAGGATACAACCCTAGTGTTTACTGTTTTTTTTTTTTTACAACAAATGCTGCTCTGTCGTTGTTTGTTTTCTTTCTTACTCTGTGCAGATACCACTTGATGGCTGTCCCGAGGCCCATACACACCAACCTCCTCACTTGTGTATGACGACACCAATTTTAAAAGACAACCAGACCCACAACCGAGCCAACTGTCACGGAAGAAAAAAAGAAATAAATTAAATACACAACGCAGAGAATCATACACGGGAACTTCAGTCATCCATCAACATGATCAAGATTGCCGTACTAGTAATCATCATGGACATCGCACAAAGTATAGACTCCAGAAACAACATATTCTTAGAGCTGATGAATATGTCAAGAAACTCCTTGTTTGCTGGAAAGAACGTTTGCATGCCACATCCACCTTCTGTAGGAGCAGGAAACCCATGAGTAGCACACCCCATTTCTGACTGTGATACCTGCACTCTATTTGGTGTTGTCACTAATGGAATTTTTAACCAAAGCACATGTCATGAGGTGACTGTTCCTCAAGCCTCACCATGTTGCATTCCAGGTTTAAGGTCCTGCAATTTGACCTCAACAACACCTGTTATGACAGACTTACTCTTACCAATGACATTTAGTTGGTGTGTTGAACAGCTATCCTTAGACTCTAAAGATTTGGGGAAAATTTCCAGTGCTGCATGTGGTTTCATAATTAAAATGGGAATGTCACTGAAGACAGAAATTTCATCATCCACACGACAAAAGAATGAGGATGTGGAAGTATGTATTAGGCAAACGCGATCCTTCCCTAAGCTATTTAATGTGAACCAATGGTGCAGGATTTCCCCCCCAACAGGCATGTTTTGGCTATGTGGAACCTCAATCTATAGTGTGCTACCGGTGAAGTTGAATGGCAGGTGCACCTTAGTCTATGCCCTACCTGCAGTCAGAGAAAATGTGAAATCCACTCCAGTCCTAATAACAGGGAATACCACCTTTCAAAATATTCCACGTTTAAGTGATTCAGCTCCTACCACGAACACAGAAGATCACTGCATTCCAGGACTCACGTGTGCACAAACATGGTGGTCCAGAACTCTTGGAACATTAATCCCATCTTATGGTGTCATGCAAGCCCTGGATCAAGTCAGAAGCTTATCGAATTCTGTACAGAAACTGGCCAATGATACGGCTTTGGCCTTGGGTAACATCACAAACACTCTCGCTTCACACAAGATAATGATCTTACAGAACAGAGTTGCCTTGGATTACATTCTTGCAATGCAAGGGGGAACATGTACCATTATCGGACCTGAGTGCTGCACCGGTTTACTGGATCCAACAGAGAACTTGAACAAAATTCAACAAGACATTCTTGAACTTCCATCAAAATTACACCAGATGACTGAAGACAATTCGTCATGGTTCGGAAACCTGTTAGGTAAACCCTGGCTGTGGATCAAGGAAATGGCAATTCTGCTGTTGTTCTTACTACTGGTGTACTATCTATGCGTCCACAGTATCAAGTGTTTTATTCAACAACTTACTCATGCCCATCACGAGGAAATGACAATTCCGACCAGAAAAGATTATTACCCATAAGAACTAGACAGACCCTAGCTGCATGTTTGTTTCTGTGTCAACATGCCATTCGTCACTACAGACAATCAACACAGAGCAAGTGCTATGTGCATGTAACGATCAAAGGTTACAAGAATGAACTTTTAAATGTTTAAATTTTTATTATGTGAGAGTTATTAGAACTCTCAACGGGAGGACTGTGGGATTACAAATTTATAAAATGTTAAATATAGGTTCCAATATAATAGTAGGTAATAAAGCTGACATATCCAAGAAGATCAAATCAAGAGTCTGAGATAATGACCTTTTGTCTTTGTGCTCTTCCTCACCAGTCTTGCCAGACTGATTGAATTAGCACCTATGCATTTGAATGACACTGTTATGCCGATGAGATCAAGGCTGGGAAAATTACAGTGTCTGACATTTTCCTGATTCAATTTGCATGCTTTGTTTACATGGTCTCCACCTCTACGGTAGGGATCCCTCCCACTTGAATGTATAAAAACTACAATGTCTTAAGGACAAGTTAGACTTCTTGATGACTGCAGCGCCACGCAGACCGTTCTCAATAAAGAATCCTGCTGAAGATTACCCAAGAGTCTCCTGGTCTTCTTTTCTGAGTTCCCAACACTGGTAACGAGTTACTTTTATTATAGAGTAATTCAGTTACTAACTCAGTTACTTTATAGAACAAGTAATGAGTAACTATAACTAATTACTTTTTTAAAGTAATGTTCCCAACACTGCTCATCAGTATACAATTTTTCCAGGAAAGGCAAGGCACTCTTAAGTATGAATGACTGACAGGAACCCGTATCTCTTAAAATTGAGATAGGCATCAACTCTCACTCAGTGACTGACACCTGCCCATTTAGAATGAAAGGATCATAACCAAAGCATTCAGTCTATCACGAAGCTGGAACTGTCTGTGTAAGCGCAACACTTTTGGTTTTCATTGATACATTCTTTTTATTCCATTCCTTACATTCCGAAATTAAATGTCAAGGGTCTAGACAATAAAAAAAACCGCGTCTGCCTCCCTGACACATAGAATTTCGAACATTCATTTTAGGGCGAGCATCGCTTTTCCTCGAACTGAAAACTTTTTGAGAAGGAGCTTCCTCCCCCACAAAATTTTTAACAGAAGATTCCGTAAAAGGCAACTCCTGTGAAAAAACTGCGGTACATAAGCACAAATTCATCGGCTAGTACTGCAGCCTCTGCAAGCGTGACTACCTTCTGCACATTTAGATGCTGCACAACTTTCTCAGGAACACTCTTTTTAAAATCTTTTAAACTAATTCACAAAGGTGCTTGAAAGTGTCAGTTTTACTAGACAAAACACCACTGCTCAAACAAAGCTCTTTTCTCTCTTCCAAATTCAACATATGTTTGTTTTGATGTCTTCACATGAGAAAGAAACCTCTGGCGATATGCCTCGGGAACTAATTTGTATGCATGAAGAACTGTTGATTTTACCACAACATAATCAAGTGAGTCTTGTCAGTTTAAAGCTGAACTAACTTCTTGCGCCTTACCCACGAGACTATATTGAAGTAACAATGCCCACATATCTTTAGGCCAATTAAGCTTGCCTGCTATTCGCTCAAGGGCTACAAAATAAGCGTCCACTTCAGCTTCTCGGAATGAAGGCACAAGTTTAACATATTTACTTATGTCAAATGCAGAAACAGAAGGTGGAGCAGAGTTAACTGGGGGTCACTGGGGATGCCGTAATAGAGGATGGTTGAGAACAAGGTAAGGGCATTGGTTTTCTCATTAGTGCATGAGCCTCTAGATCTTATTTACGCAAATGAATATCCCAATCCTTCTCCGCAGCCTGATCATCTGAGCCTCACATTCTTGCCTTTTTATTACCAAATCCAACTCTCGAAGCCTAATCTCTAACATAGGATTATGAGGTTGCACCACCTCAGGTTTAAAAAAAACTGATATATTCGCTACAACATCCTGAGGTTTCGTGCCATCATTATCATCTGAACCCTCTGCCAAAATACCAGCATCCACTAGCTTCTCATATAATTCCTCTTTTACAAAAACAGTATGTCCAGCTATAGACAGGCTCTAAAAACTGCTAGGGCAGCGCATATCCACAAACTCTGAAAATAACCAAAACAATCCAAGGTTTTTATTTAGCACAGTGGCTAGATTAACATATAACCAGACGCCACCCAATTCAAATATTCCATCAACGTTTAATAGTAATGACTTTACGAATTTCTTCACTGATAAAATAGATAACATCAGAAATAACAAATGTAGATTCTACAGAGTTTAATACTTCAGTTTCATCCATCGCACCCAAAGATAAACTGCAGTGCTTTACAACTATATAATAGGACAGGAAGAGCTAAATAAACTTATCACTGTATCTAAACCAACAACATGTTTATTAGATCCTGTACCCACTAAATTACTGAAAGAGTTGTAACCTGTAGCAGAAGAACAGCTTCTCAACATTATCAACTCGTCGTTATCTTTAGGTCGAGTTCCAAAACCATTTAAGCTGGCAGTTATTAAGCCTCTTATTAAGAAACCAAAACTAGATCCTAGTGAACTGGCAAATTATAGGCCCATTTCAAATCTTCCATTTACGTCTAAAATTTAAGAACAAATTGTGTCCTCCCTGCAAAAAAATTATCTGTATGAAGAATTTCAGGTTTCAGGCCCCACCATAGCACAAAGACTGCACTTGTTAAAATTACAAATTACTTGCTTCTTGCGTCAGATCAAGGCTGCATCTCATTTCTAGTTTTACTTGATCTTAGTGCTGCTATATATCTCAACGAGACCAGATGAAACTTCTAAATTATCTGAGCTAACAGAGTGTGTTAAAAATGTAAACGATTGGATGACCAATAATTTTCTCCTATTAAATTCAGATAAGACAGAGATATTACTTATTGAACCAAAAAACAGTACACAGAATCTAGTACTGTAGACTACAATTTGCAACTAGATGATGTACTGTTATTTTCTCTACAGTCAAAAATCTAGGTGTTATATTATTAGACAGCAACTTGTCTCTTGAAAACCATATTTCCCATATTACAAAAACAGTATTCTTCCATTTTAGAAACATTACCGAGCTACAAAACATGTTATCTGTTTCTGATGCAGAAAAGCTAGTTCATTTATTCATGACCTCTAGACTGGACTATTGTAATGCACTTCTAGGTGGTTGTCCTGCATCTTCAATGAACAAGCTACAGGTAGTCCAAAATGCAGTGGCTAGAGTCCTTACAGGGGCCTCATTTATAAAACTGTGCGTAGGATCCTTACTAAAAATCTACGTACGCACAAAAACCAAAAATAGCGTGCGCAAAAAAATTTCAGATTTATAAAACCATGCGTACGCACACCTGCACGCAATTTTCATTTTATAAATCACAGCCTACCTGATAATTTGCGCACCCAAAAAAAAAAAAAAAATTACCGCCCTTTATCCGCCCACATTCAACCATATATAGACAATGCAAATTACCTCATTGGCAATGCATATTAAAAGGAGCAAGGAAATTTGTGTTTTTTAAAAACAAAATCATGGCAGCAATTGAGAGCAAGGGCAAGAAGCGAAATTTCTCTGAGGCAGAAATAGAGGTTCTTTGGAGTGAGGTGGATGAAAGGAAGGCTATTTTGTTTGGTGGCCACAGCTGTGGAATTACCAATAAAAAAAAATATTTAAAGTGGCAACACATCACTGCTGTGGTAAACGCAGTTGCTTCGGCAAACAGGACGGTTCCAGATGTAAAAAAGAAGTGGTCCGAGCTTAAGGTGGGAGCAAAGAAACGGCTTGCCTCTCACCGACAGAGTGTGTGTGCGACTGGTGGGGGCAAAGGCGCCCCCGATTTGTCCCCAATGGAGACCCGAATGGCCTCGATTCTCGGGCAAACCAGTGTGTGTGGCATTGTGTTTGAGAGGGAGGGAGACACCGATGTGCTGGATACAGGGGAACCAGGTAATTAACTTTATTGCTTGTGTGCTCAATTAAATAAAATAAATTACACAATTGGTTTAGTCCTTATTCTTGCAGAGTCTGCGGGAGCCCAGTGTGACGAAACTCCCAGCGCAGAGTCTGCAGGGGCTATGGAGTTTCCCGAGGTCCCCAGCACAAGTGTGTCCCGACCTTATGGCACGGCTGGAAGTGGCTGGGTGCTGACTGAGGCTGTTCTGCAGACACAGAAATACACCATTAATGCAATTACTGTAATCGCAGATGAGCTTAAGCAAATAAGGGTTGTGCTGAGTGATATTGCATCTACATTAAAAGATCTTGTTAAAAAATGAACCTTTGCACTGTTGTTCTTCACAAATGGCGCATTACTTCCTGACGGAGCCTTGCTCCCTGATGATGTCCTTCTTGTTGGGGAGGGGGGTGTGGGTCAGGCTCTTCATGCTGGTGTTGTGGTAGGTCGGGAGGAACAGGGATACCATTCATCAGTGCAATGTTGTGTGAAATAGTGCAAACCATGATGATCTGGCATACTTTTTTTGGTTGATATAAAAGTCTACCATCCGAAGCATCAAGGCAACGCCATCTACACTTGAGGAGGCCAATGGCTCTCTCAACTACTGAGCGCGCACGAGCGTGGGTATCATTAAAGCGATCTTCTTCTGCGCTCTGAGGGTTTGAGAATGGGGTGAGTAGCCAGCGCCTGAGCGGGTAACCGCTGTCACCTGTAAAGTATAACAGATTATTTGTACAATAGGCTGTTATGTAACTGTTATGTAAAAACAATTATATGCATTTACTTACCCAGAAGCCAGCCATCGTGAACGGCACCTGCCCTAAGTCGATTCCCTACACTGCTGTGCGCTAGAATAAAAGAGTCATGTGTAGAACCAGGCCATCGTGCCACAACATTCCTTAGAGTAAAGTTGGTGTCACATATAGTTTGCACATTTATTGAATGCACATGTTTGCGATTCACATAAATGAGTTAATCTACATATGGAGTCCTAATAGCAATATGAGTGCAGTCGATTGCACCGATTACATTTGGGAAACCGGACATTGCTGCAAATTGCCTTTGGATATTGGCCTGTTCTCCAATAGTGTAAGGAAACTTTATGTATCGATTGGTCATTTGAATAATCCCTTTCAAAACTGCAGGCATTAATGAGCTTAGGGATGGCTGTGAAATCCCAGACCTATGACAAATTAATAGGAATGTTAAAATCAATAAGGTTTTGCTTAAAATAAAAAGTACACTTACTTACCTGTCGCCTATTTCCAGCTGATATGTCCCGGTTGCCAAAAATCCTAAAACTGAAAGTACTTGGGTTGGTACCGGGATGGCGCTGTTTCGTGTTGTTGGTCTTTGTAATGCTGGGCCAAGTTCAGCACACAGATCAAAGAACATGCTTCTAGGAAATCTAAAGCGGCTTATTAGCCACTCATCATCATGGGCTAGGAAATCCTCACGGTCCCTGAATACTCTTTCCCTCCGAAGTCAGCCATTGGCATAGTCTTCCAGCAGTGCCAGCACATCCATCATACAATATGCACTAAGTGTTGCTGCAGTAGGCTATTTATGTTTTCAGCGATCAGATTACACCTTATCACATTAATCACATGAGTGATAGGCCTACATCCATTTAAGAATGGAAGTGAAAGAAATTTAATTTACGTACTTTCAGTATATAGTTCCTTTTATGTCTTTAAACTAAACATGCATGTATGTATCTTTAGGACCCATAATGGTGATTTAATGTTATTTGTATTTTTTGTTGTAACCGGGACCTATGAGCAACTTGTAAATATTGTAAATATTGAAATATGTCAAAGTAAATTTTGGCATTTTGCAAAGGGTTAATTCCCTTTATCCGCAGTCAGTTCCTCAACTCACCATCAGTGTCGCCAAACTGCTTTGTCTTCAAAATGTGCGTACGCATAGGTCAGAGTTTGCGTGTAGGTGCGCATATTTTCACGTCAAGTTTTTCTGTATAAATCGCACCTTTTGCGCAGGAACTGGCATATGCATGTTTTCAGCCCCGTTTTGTGCGTATGCAAGCTTTATAAATGAGGCCCCTGGTCAAGAAAAAATGATCATATTACCCCAATTTTACAGTCTCTGCACTGGCTACCACTTTCTAGTATATAAAAATATACTTTTAAGTATACTTTAAGTATAACAGTAGCAAACTTTGAGTACACAAATAGTTTACCTCTATGTTTGTAGTTTGTACTGCAATTATACTAAAAGTGAACTTATAGGTATACTGATAGTAAAGAAGATGAACACCGAGCCGAGCCAGATAACGAACAAAACATTGACTCATTCATGAGTCAAGAACCGTTTCTGTCAGACGCGTTTTGATTCGAGAACCGAGGAGCTGATGATACTGCGCATGTGTGATTCAGCGTGAAGCAAATCGAAACACAGAGCGCCTGAACCGAACTGATTCTTTTGGTGATTGATTCTGAACTGATCCTGTGCTAGTGCTATGAGCGCAGGTAAACCAAAGGCTTGAATCAAGGGCAATCCAGAGCCGTTGAAAAACAGAGTTCCGACACTCCCATAGACTGCCATAGGAACTTTGGAATGTGGAAGTAACGCGTGTCGTGGAGCAGCCAATAGTTCCAAACACTGATAGTTCCAGCAGTGAACTCCACACATTTTCAGTGTTTCTGAAGTACGCTCGCTGGTAAATTGATGAAATTACTGTATTTTCGACATTTGAACACATTAGCCGACCTCTCATTAATCTATATAATAGTTGTATTTTATGTAGCCAGCTTTATTAATGTTTATTGGAGCCTGAGGTAGGTAGACTCTTAATCACTGCTTAAGTAACAAACACTTAACTAATATTAGCTACCATAATCTGATGATGGGCTACATTTACCTAAATTTTTCTTCAAGTTCATTGGCATACAACGTTTATCGTCGGTTATTAGATTTGTTGTTAAAGTGATTAACACTTGTTTGCGACCGTATTAGTACACCTGATTACAATTAACTTTAGCCAGTTTAACTATAATTTTGGTTTTTTATTTATTTTTACTAGCTCAACTACACTAAGTAGACATCGAAAACGCCTCTTTTACCGCCGCGGGTACCACCGCCGCGCCGTCTATAAAGTGCATTTGCAGCTTTTGACCGCTGAGTGGCGCTTTAACCACAAGTTATCAAACAAGCGCATCAAAGCACATTTTCGCAAATAGACGTCAGTTTTTCCTCACTGATGTGTTACATTTGACTGCTTAAGTCACGTAAAATGAAAGAAAAACACCATAGTTTAAATATTTAATATATTTAATATTCACAGATGAAAGTTTGGTATTTATGAAGTTATGTGCATTTCTTAGAACGAATTCAAGCAGGATAAATGTCAAGCCTGTGCCTGAGTTTGTGCTTATATTTTCTAAGCTACATGGTATTAAACCATATTTTAGATTTGACACATTTAAAAGGTGTGCAGTATTATTTATATTATATTAATTATGCGTTATATTATTCAAAAGAAATTGTGGTTTGCATCAGAGCATTAAAAGTGGTAGCCTATTTTAGGGGGGTAGGCTACATGGATTAATATATCATGCCTATATTTAAATTTTTATTTCAAATATAAATATATTTTTTCCTTTAATAAAACAACATGCATTTTTGTTATTCGTTACCAGTCCTTTATTTTGACATAACTTATTGGGAAAAAGACATTTGTCTGTAAACTAATTAAGAAATTGTTGCATGTTTAAATGTGAAGCACTGTATAATTTCGTTCCCATTATTTGGGCCTAATTTGCCTAAAACTATTAACGAATAAAATCAAACCGGCACGATTACATCTTTGAAACTCTAAAGAATTAATAAAACGTCCTCACGATTAAACTCAAGTTCTCTCATTATAATCAACAACATTCACACGATGTAAAAAAAAAGCTTTAGTAATTGACAACTTAAGTGATTTTAAAGGGAACCTTCTTTACTTGCTTTTAAAGTAGGGTAATATCATATGGCCTAAAAAAAAAATCCCAGTTTTTATTTTTTTATTTTAGAAAAAAAAATCTGATTTATGATTTAAACCGATTTTTAAATCAATATTCAAATGACAAAGAAATTTTACAAAACAAGTTTTAATATAGTTCTTTATCATTCATTTAGCAGTCAAATTTATAACTGCAACAAGATGATTTAAAAAAACAGTACTGTTATACCTAAATGCTGGAAAGACCTTTATTTATTTTTTTATTTTTTTTAATAGGCTACTAGCCCATCATGCATCTAACCATCCACTCAGATTTAAGAGCTGTTCAGATTAAAACTGGCAGCTCAGCAGTGAGTCAGTGTCGTGGACGGAGGACCTGTTAATATATTTTCTAGTTTATATTTCCATCTCGTTATGCCACTGGTTTAGATTTTTATTTTTATTTTTTAGAACTTATTTGTAAATAGAGCAGTCACTGTCTGTGTCTATACCGGACGCGAAAGTTGTCATCTGTGCCCCACAGCGAAAAGTGTGTCTAAACTTGATGACACTATAGTGTCACTATAGTGTCAAATCATCTGAACACAGTTTCAGAACATTTCATCATAAACAGAACGAGCATCAGTTCACTGATGGGGATCGAGTCCAGTGCATCCATCACTGTGTTCTGTTGTCTTTTGTTGGATCGTTCCACTCGTGTCCAGTGTAGACCTGGCGTGCGTTTTTTATTGTTTTATTTTACAGCCCTGCTTGTTTTAATGTTTCTATTAAATATCTGTATTGACTGCATGGTCATATTATCGAATTATTTACTGCCATGCGACCTACAAAAGTTAAGCTTGGCGAGACGATCAACGAGCATTGCTGCAGGTAGATTTTTGGCGGATGTGCTTGTGCAGCCGCGGTCGTCTTCATTTCGTCGGGTGAAATATCTCTCACTCCGCAGCAGAGTCTGTGAGAAGCAACAACTTCCCCTCCACGCGCTCTGATACCAGAAACATAACATAGCATATAAAATAATAATAATAATAAAAAAAAATAACAGGAGAGTTTCAAAGTGGCTTAAGCTATGTGTAAACTTTTTTCCCTATATCACATGCCAAACTAATAACATTGTAAGCATTACATCTTTAATTGCTGCTTTCTGCTGTGAAAATTTTTTTTGTGATGAAAATAACATCTTTGTCAGTTATTTTATCTAAACAGATCGATTAACTTCTTCAAGATTTCTAAATCAGATAGCATGCTGATAACCCTGCTAACACACGACGTAACAGTTACGTAACGTATTGGTAATTTTTGGTAATTCCATGACTTACCAATTGACAACGTAACTACGACGTCGCATGCACGTAATTGTATTACCATCACATTACCAACTCACAACGTCGTCAGTACGTCCTTCCAACGTAACAAGATAACCAAGAACGTCCCAGATAGGTCCTCTATTCGTAATATATTGGTAACTTCATGACTTACTGGCAACGTAACTACAACGTCGTATGCACGTAATTTTAATTACCATAATTTTTGTACATTCTTTATATGCTCCCTGAGTATAGTGCTATTTATAAAGTGTAATTAAACTTCAGACACACGATTAAACGTTCCTTAAAGATAAAATGTGTTTCTTTTCACCAAGTCAGAATATGGACATGCTTTTAATATATAGTGACGTGGCATACAGCGCGCGCGCGCACTTCCACAACTGACGCACCCACGCGCACAATATTGACAAGAAAGGAAATACATTTTTCGGAGTTGTGAAACTTTCTATTTCATAAGGAGATGTGAACGTAAAATAATAAAAGACTGGCTACACCATCTCATCTGCCGCAGAAACAGTAACGTTATCAGGAGGACAGCGCGTTTGTTTGAAGTACTTTTCACTTCAACTGTGTCTGACAGGAGAATTGGCTTTTCTGAGGTGAGTCTTACAATTTATAATAAATAAAGAGGTTGATAAAATGTATAAAACAAAAGTCTTGATCTCCGTAAAGACGCTAAAACCCTTTTTTAATATTATTGTTTTTATTAGCCTACTAGCCGTTGAGAGTTACCATGGCAACCGCGGACACATCAGCTGCTGGAGAGGAGAGGACTCATCTGACAGTTTCTCTGTTTCTCGTCAGTTATACCAAAGAAAAGTTCAACAACTGCGACAGATTGGTTAAGTAACATATGCTAATATTATCCACAGTCTACTTTAAGTACTTTTGTTAACATTTATACCTCTGTGATTATGGCATCTTAATTATCTGATATGTCTGCTAGCAAATATTTTGCTAGCTTAGAAGCATAAGTATAACATAATAGATTTGAGCTCTTATTAATGAACGTTTGGGCTTTTAATCACATCTTATGTGTAAAGGAGCGGTTTTGATAGCTTTGTAAACGTTTTTGATGATAATAAAGATAAATGGAAGTAAGCTAATTAATTAAAACTAAAAGTCTGCACTGTAGAGTCTATCAGTGACGTCACTCGCGGTCTAAATTTGGCTGACACTATTTCAAACCAGTGTTTCAAACACGTTTTGATTTTTCATTGTAAACAAATATTGATTAAAATTGTACTGTGATTTCAGGAGTGTCTTAAAAACCCTCTAAAACAGAGGGGAAGTTCCAAGAAAATTTCTAATGGGAGCTGCTGACAGAGATAGAAAACACAGGTGATCCGATGAAGCTTATTAAATAACTTAATATTTATTTTACACAACATATCATTATGCATCTGTAACATCAAAAAATGTGAATACTGGTATTTTAAGATTTATATATATGTTTTCCATTTTGCTATTTTTCTTTTCTGCATTTCCCCTATTCTCTAGTTTGTTTATTTCTAATAAGGAGCTGGAGGCTGTGGAGAAGCAGATCCGTGACCTCGTGGAGAAGCAGGCTAGAGGGCTGCATTGGGATTGAGTCCCGCCGGGTCCCGCCTGGTCCCGCGGGACCCAACGCAAATCTCGCGGGAGCGGGCGGTTTGAATTTTGCTGCGGGCGGGAATGGGCGGCTAAAAAAACCCACCGCGGGATAGGGAGGTTGCCTGACAGCAATATTGCAAAGTGATTCATTTGTTAAATTCATTCGTTAACGTTGTTAATTTTATGTTATTTATTAGTGTTGATTTTGAGCACAGCCCCTTGTTGCCATCAAGAGGCGTGATGATGCCAGTGTTATTGAGCAGGCTGCCTTAGTTTGAATGTTTTTATTCTTATATGTATTTTT
This sequence comes from Carassius carassius, assembly GCF_963082965.1. Lineage (NCBI taxonomy): Eukaryota > Metazoa > Chordata > Actinopteri > Cypriniformes > Cyprinidae > Carassius > Carassius carassius. The sequence continues at coordinate 24,781,860 of NC_081780.1, forward strand.
CAAACAGAATACCTGCGACACTTGGCTAATAATTGTAAAACTGCTGTTTTTCATGTAGCCTAGTTTATCATATTAGGTATATTTTTTTTGCAAAGCAGTCTATTTTTATGTGCAAAGTTTTTGATAAAAACGAAATTATATTTGAATGTATTGTGTGTTTTTTTTTTATTTTTTATTTTTTTTTTTTACATGCAGGCCAGGGAAACGAAACAAACAACCCCATCAATCTCTTTAATAATATCAATACAAATACGTGTTTTTTTTCTGCAGGACGGGAGAAGTCACAAAATCGATGCATCTCTATTATTGTGCGGGAATAAATTCTCAGAGTTTTGCGGGTGCGGGCGGGAGTGGACATATATATTGCGGGAGCGTGCGGGAGTGTAACACATACGTTGCCGGAGCGGGCGGTAATGGTCAGAAATTCAGCGGACGCGGGCGGGATGAAGAAAACAGTCCCGCGCAGGGCTCTAAAACAGGCCCAGCTGAGAGAGTGGAGAGCTGTGCTGGAAACATTCAGGGGTTGACGCTCATAAGTCCAGGGTAAGTAAACAGCTAACCCTACTACCACCTCTACTCTGTGTGGTTCTCAGCACAAGCTTGGTGCACCCAGGACGCGATCTTCCCAGATGTCCACAGCGTAAGACATGAGCCAGGACCTGGGCGATGACCTCTCTCCTTCCAACGCCTCCGGTCTTCAGGATCTCCACCTGCAGGAGCTCCACTTCGCGAGACAGAACACGACACTGTTATCATCTGAGAGGGTTAACGACACCACGCTGCGGCAGACAGAGACGCTGAAGAGGGACTTCAGGAGCCTGATCGAGACGGTTCGCAGCACGACACCCGCGGCGACGATCATCGTGTCAGGACCACTGCCCACGTATCGACGAGGACACGAAAGGTTCAGTAGACTTGTTGCTTTAAATGAATGGTTGTTGTCATGGTGTAAAGAACAGAAACTGCTATTTGTTAATAACTGGAATCTTTTCTGGGAGCGTCCTAGGCTGTTTCGCGCTGATGGCCTGCACCCCAGCAGAGTCGGAGCGGAGCTGCTCTCTGACAACATCTCCAGGACACTTCGCTCCATGTGACTAGTAAGACAATTCTCAAATAACTATTATGATGAGTTTTGTTCTACACGCTCAAATAGAAGTACTTGTGCTGTCCAATCAATAAAGATTGTGTTTGTTCCAGTGTTAATTTTGACAGGCATTTTTGATTTAGCATTAGTCTAAACTCCACCAAACTACTGTTATAAGCATGAGCCCCGTCAGACTGGTAGTGGCTGAGGTCTTGCAACAATATATAGTGATATTCTCAATGTTACCCAGAAAACAGGATACAGGTTTAACTCATTCGAAATACTTCAGCTCAATGTTACACTGTCAGACATGCAAAATAAATCTAATGTATCTCTTGCTCTGGCTACTAGGGGTGTGACGAGACACTTATCCCACAAGACGAGATGAGACACGAGACTGGGTTCATGAGAGCGAGACGAGATTTTTTTTTTTTTTTTAAAGAAATCCTCAATGATTTTTTTTTTGCATTATTGACACTGTTTTCCTAATGAATGTTGTTCAGTTGCTTTGACGCAATGTATTTTGTTTAAAGCGATATATAAATAAAGGTGACTTTGACTTTGAATGATAAAATAAATATTTCATTTCATTTCATTCATCTCCTTTTTCGTAGTACATACATTTTCACATCAATTTATTAAAAGTAAAAAAAAAAAACATGTTTAGGGCCCTATGAAATGTTTCATTTTTTCCCCAGCATATAATTTTTTTATTATTATTGTTAACAAATTCTGTATTTTAGCATGTCTAACTATTTGAATGCATAACACAACTTAATTTATTCATTTTATTTTTTCTTAAAGGTAGCCTTACTGATATAGATATCATACCTCAAAGTGTTGTTACTGACCACTTCCTTGTATCGTGCATGCTGCATATTACTGATATTAACTATATTTCCAAAATGAGCATTATGAATGTAAGAGCCTTACATTACATTTATAACAATCATTGTTAATGTTTGAATTGTATTTCAGGGCAGTTTGTGATTTTACATTTACATTTACATTTAATCATTTAGCAGACGCTTTTATCCAAAGCGACTTACAAATGAGAACAATAGAAGCAGTCAGGTCAACAAGAGAACAAAAACAGTGTACAAGTGCCATGACAAGTCTCAGTTAGTCTAGTATAGAACGCATAGGTAGGTTTTTTATTTTTTATTTTTTTTCAATAAAAAGACAAGAAAAGGAAAAGTGCTAGTGTTAGTTGGTTAAGTGCAGGCGAAAAAGATGAGTCTTTAGCTGTTTCTTGAAAATGAGTAAAGACTCAGCTGTACGAATTGAGATTGGGAGGTCATTCCACCAGCTGGGCACAGTCCAGGAAAAGGTCCTTGAGAGTGATTTTGAACTTCTTTGGGATGGTAAAAGATAATCAAGATGTGAATTGTGATGAATTGTGAATCAAAATTGTGATGACAGATAATCAAGAGAAGTCAGTTCCAGATCCACCTTCCACACCAGACCTCTCTCTCTTAAACTTGATTTGCTATAATACATCTGTTCATAAGCTGTTGCATATTATTTTCAATGAATTATTTGTAGTGGTTTGGTTAAGGGTGTGATTAGCTGACGTATTATTTGTGGGAGCTTGTGATTAGTTGATGAATGTGTGCATTGTTAATGCTAATATTTAAATGCAATGTACTGAGTGCCTACTAAGACTTGCATGTTGGTGCATAATGTTTTGACCCTGGATGCTTACAGAAGGGTATAGATATTTAAATTTATGGAAATGTATTTATTATTAATATATCTCAATCTATGTGCTTCTGTATGGGCTGAATGCTTTTTAATCATATTTCGCTGTATATCCTATGTTTTTATTAATAATCTGGGTGTATTACTGTTCATATTTGCTTGTTAATAAATTAACTGAATTCATTTCGAGTATGTATTCATCATTCGCAGCTGCTGAAACAGCCTTTAAATTAGTTTGGGCATATGAGGACATAAATTAGGTTCAAGTACTGCACGTCCGCCCATAGAATAATTATAAAAAATGACCAACTGATTACCAGCACACGACCACCGATCTGCAACGTTGCCACGACGTCACAGTTACTTACTGGCAACGTCACAAAGTTACGTTGTGGCGACGTATCTGGGAATTTCACTTTTCCGGTTGCCACGACGTAACTAATTACGTCGCCACGACGAAAGTTTGGTCACCAGATTACGTTGCAGTTACGTAACAGTTACGTATTTGTGTTAGCTGGGAATGTAGTAGCACTGTAAGATTACATTTGTTTGAATGCATTATTGCAAAAGCGATTACGTGTGAATCTGTTTAAATCATGCTTTAACCCGAAAATAATCAGTAAAGGAAACAGACAAACTCTTAACATCCCGCTTGACTCTTGCAGTCATTGTAACCTTCTGATCAAGCTAAATATGTTTAACATGAATTCTTGCTGAATATGCAGTTATATGGCCGTTGGCATGAATTGTACTCGTGATGGGGGCTCTTGGAGCGGGTGAAAACCACGACGCTCATATTCAAGTGTTTGTGCAAAAATTATTAATGTGCATTAATGAAAGAGAGGCGCCGTCTCATCACTTTAATTTTTACATGATAATGTATAATTTTGTAATTAACATAATATTGTGGTGTCTCACATACATTAAAAATATATCTACCGAAAGCTTGAAATGTTTTTAAACGAAAACGAATTGTGTAATATGTGAATGTTCTGAACAGAATCCTCTGTTCCCGCCTCACAGCGAGTCCCGCGCGCTCAGTTTATTTTTTTGAATAATTGTAGCCTACATAAAAAGGTAAAGCAAAACAAATATTCGGATTGTCCCTTATTTTTTCCCTTGTTTTCTTAAAGAATAAACATGTATTTTTTACAAGAATAAACATGATAACATATTATTAATTAATAAAAATAATTTAAGCAATTAAAACCTTTTTTTAAAACTTGAATTTAAATAGGCTACTATTAAACTAACTTTAAATTCTCAAGGATTTTATAAGTAAAAAAAGTTCTAAATGATTATGATAATTCGATTTTTTAAAATGAACAATTCCTGTATAAAATGGGACAGCAAGTGGTTCTCAACCTTTTTTTCCAGCGGGCCGCACTATGGTCTAAGTGCAAGTCGCATATAATTTACATATTACGTCAGCAATACAAACCAACCTGATTTATAATATTATAGCCTAACTATTATGATATATAATCTATTACATTCATTGAAATAAACAATTCTAATCCCCATAAATAAAACACCTGATGCTGTCGGGAGCTGACCAATTTTGTGAGATTCAGCTTGAAAGGAATAACACAAAGAAGTTGCGATTGTAACGCCTGTGTTATACTTTCCGCATGAGCAATCCTGACGCGTACACGGCCAGCGCGGACGAAGACTTCTTCAATTTATACTTATGAATGCGCAGGCTGATGGTTTCGCTCTGCAATTGCCTAGAATTATTGCACATCTGACTGTCTTTATATTCTTTTATTGACGGATTGCACAGGCTCGAGTAGCAATGAGCTTCTTCACTCTGCCTGCACATGTGCAATTTTGCCTTAAATTTTACAATTTACCTAATGGCTGTTGATGACTATTTGAATTGAATTCTGCCAAAGTGCGCTCTTGTATGTGTTCGTTAAATGCTTATGCCAGTAGGTCTGCTCATATCTGAAAATAATATATGAAGAAAAAAAATTCACATAAAAACATTAGGATATAGCGTATATTTCATTAGTAGCATATTTTTTTAATTGATGTAAAAAATAAAATTTTACAAACTGATAAAGTTTTTTTTTTTAATTCAGCATGTGGTGCGGGCCGCATTTAAATTCGTGACGGGCCGCGGGTTGAGAACCACTGCTTTATATCAAACATTTTTAAATCGTCCACAGCTGAGCATCGCGGGAGGCTGATCTGCGCCAGTTCGCGTGAAGTGAATGTAATGAACAGTCATTTTCAGGTGCAATGAAAAAAAAAAAAAAAAAAACCCTGCTTAGCCTAGATTAGTCCCAGGCTCTGTTCTGAAGTAAAATAATTAGAATTACTCTTAACCAAGAGTAACAAATTTTAACGGATTAATCGCCTATTTTCATTTGCTGAATGTTTTCTTTATTTTTTATTTTTTAAACACACTAAAAAATAAATTAAGTTTGTCAGAGGAAAAAAATATATGAGTCGTGTATATGTTTCATTTTAACGGATTAATCATCTATTTTCGTTTGCTGTATGTTTTTTTTTAAACGCTAAAAAATAAATCAGAGTTTGTGAGAGGAAAAAAATTGGCTATAAGAAAATATTTTACAACCAATCCTCTAAATTTAACAAATTTATCAGAACAAAACAATAAGTAAAAATATATAATTCTAATGGATAAATATAATTGCAGTATATAATAATATAGGCTTAGTAATAAAAAAAATAATAATAATAATTTAAAGCTAAGCATAAGGTAAGCTTGGGCTTTCTCAATTGGGAGAAATCCAAACTTTCCATATTCGTGATGTTGCCCATTTGAAGCTTAACTATTATTCATGAGTTAAATAGGCTGTGTGCGTTTCAGTATCGATGAAAAAAAAAATCATAATTATCAATGTAAAAGTGCTCACGCCAAATGTCTGTTGAACGACTGCTGTTTCCAGTGAATATGTGCGCGAGGCACCAGGGCGATCAAACAGCTGAAACAAATAATACTTAATTTTTGGTCACACATAAGGCATAATTCAAAGATGCAAAGTGTTGGTAGTTTGAAAAATCAAGAATAATAACAGAGTTAATACTAATTATTGCTAAATGCTGGACCGTTCCCATTTCGCTCTGCATATGGAACCTGAAGATTTTTTTAAACCAAGAATGAACCGAAATGAAAATGAAATTAAAACATTTAGCTTATATATATATATATATATATATATATATATATATATATATATTTATATATATACATAGGCCTTATATTTATTTACTGTTTAATAAAAATATATGATCCTTTGTGTATAGGTCTTCTTTTAATTTTTGTTTAGTAGACTGTAGCCTAAGACTATCCTACATTTTAAAAATAAACAAATTGTAAAAAAATGTATGTTCTTTTTTTTTTAATGTTATATCATAATGTTATTGTTTTTTTACTTACTGCTATCTCATTTTATAATTACATTCATTTCGCAATGCGTCCCTTTGCGCCACCTGGCGGTAGTTTCGTGAATGATTTCAACACGCAGCGGTAAGGCCCAGATAGGCTGGCCACCTACTGTAAATAACATAGGTAACTTGTATAAATGCATAAATGGCTGCCCACTGCTACGGGTGTGTGTTCACAGTGTGTGTGTGTGTGTGTGTGTGTGTGTGTTCACTGCTCTGTGTGTGTGCACTTTGGATGGGTTAAATGCAGAGCACGAATTCTGAGTATGGGTCACCATACTTGGCTGAATGTCATGTCACTTTTCACTTTCATTTAGTCATTAAAGTTACACAGACCGTTTGTTAGACAGTGCATTGTGATGATAGGATATGTAGCATAAATGTGGATGATCCCAGCAAATAAAAAGTATAATTGCAAAAAGAAAGATTATTAATCTATTTTTAAATTGAAGAGGCTGACATGTGAAACAATTTGAGACTGACTTTTGACCAAAAAACTGAAGTCATGATTATAATAGTTGTTATTTAAAGTACAGTAAAGAATTTCAGCTGCATAACTCATGTTCATGGCTCTTAAAATTTTTGATGAAAGAAGCACATGTACACTGCTGCTCTGGAAAATGTATCAAGGAAAATGTATCTACCCTCTCACAGGATGTAATGTTTAATTAAATGTTTTGTTGAATGCAATTGGTTGCCTTGTATATTTTTCACTGTTGACATTTTTTCTTGACTTAAACTGAGCAGCTTCTGGCATTCATTGATATTCACTTGTTGTGCATGTGTATATGTTTATGTGAATGTGTCTTAACATAACTTTAAGATGTTAGTAATTATGACCATAGAAGCACAAGAAAAATATATACAGCACATACTGTAAATTATTACACCTTATCAGAACAGTCCCATTTTCCCTCCTAAATTAAACGCACACAAAAATTAATTCAATTCAAGGGGTTTTATTGGCATAAACGTTATAAGAACATGTCCAAAGCATCTAAATAAAATTTTAAATACACACAATATATACAGTAATATTAACATTAACAGAACTGGGTGAGGAACAGCCAAACTCAGCTATAAAAAAAAACATATACCACGGCAAGACGCAGCAACAAGACACAAGACGGATGCGCTGCTTCAGATGTGCTGCCCAAGCTCTGTTGAAGAAGCACAAAGAAATTGAGGACTGGTCAGCAATGTCACCCAAAGAAACTTACTGCAGCAGATGAAAGGCACATCATGCTTATTTGCCCTGCAATTAGAAGATGTCCAGCAGTACCATCAGCTCCGAGCTGCAGAAAACTGGGACCCTAGTACATCCATCTATCGTCTGGAGAAGTCTGGTCCGAAGTGGCTGGCCAATTCCTAAGAAGCAGGTTTTAAGACAACTTTGATTCACTTTTTTGATCCATTTCTAATTTTGACTACTCTATATTATATATACATTTATTCACTTTTTTATATATATATATATATATATATATATATATATATATATATATATATATATATATATATATATGTATGTATATATATGTGTGTAAGTATGTGTGTGTGTATAATAAACACATTACATATAGTGTTTGTGTACGTGTGTGTGTGTGTGTGTGTGTGTGTGTGTGTATGTATGTATGTATGTATGTGTATGTATGTGTGTATATATATATATATATATATATATATATATATATATATATATAAAATCATTTGAAATTAATCTAAAGTTGTCCTAAAACCTTCTTATTAGGACAAATTAGTTCTTAGGAAAACTTTTTTTTTGTATGTGTGTATATATATTATTAGTATACAGACATACTGTAGGTTAATATTAACAGTACACTTATGTTTAGGGAAGGTTTAGCCTATGTTTAGGGAAGGATGAAGGAGTTGACCATACTGAAATTAATCCTGTTAACGGTAATGTTATGGATCGTATTTAGGAAAAGAGAACACACTTTAAGTTTAGTAAACATAGTAATCAGTTCATACACGTTAATATTTGCCAGGAAAATGCTGTAATATAGTCGTTGTTGTAAATGTATTTTACGCTACAGGAGCTGCCCGATTTTCCCTCCAAAATTAAACACAAAAACTGATTAATGCCGTGTTTCCGCCACTCCACAGAAAAAATGCTATTAAATGTATGTAATGCAAGTGTCAACGTAATAATCAATACATATTATGCGTCAATATTTACCTATAATTGCTGCAAATATAGTTGAAGCTTGTCTGTCCTGCTTAAAACCATTCAAACTGGTTGACAGCGCGGAGTTGTTTGGAACTATTGAGATCAAAGAGTGTCGCAACTCTCATATTTAACGGCTCTGGGGCAATCATCGCAAATGACGCCATTAGGTCGAGCGCAAAAGAACCGGTGAACCGGTTTATTGAATCGAACTGTATGAAAGAACTACTGGTGATCCGAAAACCGATGCAACCGGTTCTTGACTCGTGAACGAGTCAGTCTATTGTTCGTTATTTGGCTCGGCTCAGTGTTCATCTTCAGTTCTCTCTTCACAGCAGTTCAGTCAGTGTACTGTTTGAGTAAATGAATTACTCCGGGATATTGGTTTGTTTGAACTCAGAGGGAGTGTCAGCCACATTAAAAAAATTTACAGCTTAAGTCAGTTGTGGATTAATGCGTATTAGAGATGCGAACCGTTTAAAACGATTCAGTTCGATTTGGTGAACTGAATGATTCGTGAAGTGAATGAATGTTGTGAAGTGAAAGTATTCCAAAATCTTTTTACACACTCTTTCACAGATTGGAGAACCTTTTTCCATCTTTACTTCTGAGAGACTCTGCCTCTCTAAGACATCCCCTTTATAGTTAATCATGTTACAGAACTGATGTCAATTAACTTAATTAATTGCTAGATGTTCTCCCAGCTGAATCTTTTCAAAATTTCTTTATTTATCAGCTAATTTAATGGAAAAAGTGTAAAATTTCTCAGTTTAAACATTTATTATACTGGCTCATAGTTTTCATTTTATTCAAATTTAAAAAAAAATGTTCCAACATTTCTGGAATTTGAGTTGTAGAAGACACACATCTTAGCTCCTTTATTTGAAACATTAAAAAAATATAGTGTGTTTGCTTTTTATCTTTGAATCCAAACTTTCTTTGCTGTTTTTATTTTTTTAATTATTTTTTTTTTCTAGGTATTTTGAAGAATGCTGAAGTTGAACAGAAATGAGATATACAGCTCTCTGCTTTCTCGCACATCAGTCACACTCCGCATCATCCAAACGAATCAAACTCTGACGTCAATCGAACCCGGGTGCGCACCAAAAGTGCTAGTGTGAAAGCACCCTAAGAGGACTTTCTGCCATTTGCACAATGCAGAGTGTCAACTGCATTTAAGTAATGCAAGCATAAAGTGACACTTTCTAATATTTGTGATACTTTTCAGTGCAAATTATAGTAAAAATACATTAATCATCAGCATGACATGGGCCACAAAATTAATGCAGATGTGCCAGATATGGCCTACAGGCTGCCTGTTGAATACCCGGCTGTACATCACAATAGTTTGAGCCTTGATTTCGCAACATTTTTTTCTAGTCATGCTCCCCAACAAAGAACGCAAACAGGGTCTCACATTTGCATGATCTGTAAGTGAAATGGCAAAAAATAATGTTTAAAACACTGACTACAGCTGAACGTCTTCCAAAATGAAAGTGCAGATTCTTTGTCACTCTGAGGAAAATGTCTTCCCCGGATGAGTCTTTAAATGATGTTTCAGAACTTTGTTATGTGTGAAACTCATTTCACACTGAAGATAGTTGTAAGGTTTCAGTGTGAATCCTCGTCCTGAAACTCTTTCCACAATGTTCACAGGTGAAAGGTTTCTCTCCAGTTTGAACTCTAATGTGAGACTTGAGGTTTCCTTCTCTTGAGAAACACTTTCCACAGTGATGGCACATGAAATACTTTTCTCCAATGTGAAGTTTAACATGATTCTTAAGGTGATACGTGTCTGTGAAACTTCAAACTGTTCTTCCTTGAGTCAATGTTCATGTGCCTATTAAAGGTACAGGTTGTAGGACCTGCCACTAGAGGGCGCACTACCAAAACAATAACAATCACATGGTTTGATGAAGCTAAGGAGGAGCATGGAATGATGGGATTTGTTGTCTTCTACCCAACCGCTGAAGGCCATCAATCAGATGATATGAAAACGATTACCACTTGTTCAACAAATATATACACTCATGTACATTCAAACACAATAACTGGGCATACATAGCAAACGCGAGTTCAATGATTTGCGCGAGTAGATTTCATACAAAGTCAATGCAAAGACACGATCAGACTATGGATCAGACGCGATTCCCCGCGTTTGGCGTGTATGCTCCATAATACTAATCTTGTTGATCGTTATAATAGTATACATTTTCTGTAAAGATACGAATCAAAACAACTCACCTGTTAATTAAAACACAAGTGAGATTGGCATCTCTTTCTAATTGAAGTTTGTCGCGAAGCTCTCTCCATCTAGAAAATGCAACACCGATATTGATCCTCGCTCTTTCTCTCCCCGTGTCCCAAACTCTTCTCGGGTTGTTTGGTTGGCCCGTACGCTTACATTTATGGGAGATGTCCTTGTTGACAGAACCAGCGGCAGATGGTAAACAGTAATTATGTTCCATAAATAAGTAACACAATCCACCATAAAATGGGCAAGAAGAAGTAAATAAGGAACTGGTTGAAGCTAGTGGTTTGCTAGACACTACTTCCGCATTTGTCCACGACACTGTTGTCAAGTGCTTTCTACGTCAGTAAAGGCAGTAACAAAGGGTAACTAATTTCATTGACAGGCGCCTGCACTGCCCCGTGTTACTGTTTAGAATGGGAATTTTCTCATGATTTACAAGTAGTTGAAAACATTAGAGATATTGTTAGTAATCAGCTGGACAAAATATATAACACTAGCCGAGTGGCTTTTGGATATTTTACTGCAAATATCTTACAAATTGTACCTTTAAGATTTCCATTGTATCTGAAACTCTTTCTACAATGATCACATGAGAATGGATTCTCTCCAGTGTGACTTCTAATGTGAGTCTTTAGGTTTCCATTGTGCCTGAAACTCTTTCCACACTGAGGGCAGGTATAAAGTCTCTATTTTTATTCTAATTTGGGAATTAAAGTTTTCTGCAAGCAACTATTTGATTTTCTTCAGTTTTCAAATCATGATGTTTCTTGTTTTGATCTTTCTCTTCCATTTCATTCTGTTCTTGACTCTCTTCTTTCAGTGCCATCAAGTCTGAGGTGAAAGGAGACAAATACATGTTAACACCAGTTAAAAGGCATGAAGCAACAAACATCAAAACATTTTAACATGAAAAGCATCAAATCCAAGCTAGATCCTATACCTACTAAACTACTGAAAGAGTTGTAAGCTGTGATCTCAGAACTTCTTGTCGATATTGTTAATCATTTGCTTTCTTTAGGACCCCATACCCATTCTTTAGGACCTCCGCTCATCTAGATCTTGATGGAGAGATGTACCATTACATTAATTTCCACAATTACCTACCTGGTTGTTGCATTCACAAATTGTTTTGTCTATAACCATGGCCTTCTTTCATCTTATAACCATTGCAGGATCAAGAAATAAGCTCTAGCTGGTTGAATATGCTGCAGCTTAAAAAAAACTGATATATTGAAACAAAAAAGGTTTTAACACTCACAATGTGTTTTTCAGGCAATTAAAAAAATTATATTTCATAAAATTGCAATGGAAACAGTTTTTTAGCATTTACAGGTGACTTTGTGTACGTAAGTCACATGTTCATTTTATTAATGTACTATAACCTACACGAAATGCCTCATATGTGACCACTCAAGTATAAGGGGCAAGTTCAGGAGAGAGTTCAGCTTCCTGACAGCCTGATGGATGAAGCTGTCCTTCAGTCTGCTTGTCCTGGCCTGAAGACTCCACAGTCTCCTCCCTGATAGCAGACTGAAGAAGCGGTGTGATGGGTGGGTGGGATCACCTGTAATGCAGAGGGCTTTACGGGTGAGATGGGTTCCATAAATGTCTTGGAGGGAGGAGAGAGAGACACCAATGATCTTCTCAGCTGCTCTCTCTATGCATTGTAGAGTCTTCCGGCAGGACTTGTTGCAGGCGCCATACCACACAGTGATGCAGCTCGTTAGAATGCTCTCGATGGTGCCTCTGTAGAAGGTGTACATGATGGGGGAGTGGGGCTCTGGCTCCTTCTCATTTTGCGGAGGAAGTAGAGATGCTGCTGTGATTTCTTGGCCAGTGCTGCAGTGTTGTCGGTCCAGGAGAGGTCCTCTGTGACGTGCAAACCCAGGAACTTGGTGCTGCTCACTTTCACCTTTTCATTGGAGTTGTGTAACGGTGTGCAGTTGTGGGTCAGCAGAGTGAAGAGGAGGGGGCTCAGCACACATCCTTAGGGGGCCCCAGTGTTCAGTGTGATGGTGCTGGATGTGTTGCTGCCGACCCGTACTGCCTGATGTCTTCCAGTCAGAAAGTCCAACAGCCAGTTGCACAGCGAAGTGTTGAGCCCCAGCTGGACCAGTTAGTGAGTGAGCTGTTGAGGGATGATAGTGTTGAATGCTGAACTGAAGTCTATGAACAGCATTCTGATGTATGAGTCCTTTTTGTATAGATGTGTGAGTGCTGAGTGAAGGCCAGTTGTGAAGGCATCATCGGTCGAGCAGTTGGACCGGTATCCAAACTGAAAGGGGTCCAGGGAGAGGGGAGGGCAGACTTGATATGTGCATGACTAGTCGTTCAAAGCACTTCATGATAATTGGAGTAAGTGCAACTGGATGGTAGTCATTGAAGCAGGATGGAGACGGCTTTTTAGGGACTGCAATGATGGTGGTAGCTTTGAAACATGTGGGAACAACAGCCTGACTAAGTGAGATGTTGAAAATGTCTGTGAAGACATCAGTGAGTTCTGCTGCACAGTCTCTCGGTACATGCCCAGGAATGTTGGAGCTTTGTGTGCATTGATCCTGCTGAAGGATCTCCTCACGCGGTCTGGGGTTAGCATCATCACCTGGTCGCCGGGAGGAGGTGGAGTCTTCTGTGCAGTGGTGCTGTTTTGTTGTGTCAGCAGTGCTGTCTCTTAGCCTCTCTGATGTTGCGGGACAGGTTTGCCCTGGCTGTTCTCAGGCCAACCTCATCTCCAGCTCTGAAGGCAGCGTTCTGTGTCTTCAGGAGTCTGTAGACCTCCCCTGTCATCCATGGCTTCTGGTTGGCCCGGACAGTGATGGTCTTTGTGACTGTTACATCATCAGTACACTTGTTGATGTAGGCAGTGACAGTCTCTGAGTACTCTTGGAGATCTGTGGTGTTATTGTATGTGGCAGCCTGCTTAAATATATTCCAGTCAGTGGTTTTTAAAACAGTCCTAAAGAGCCTCTGATGACCCTTCCGGTCACACTTGAATCTGTTTTTGAACTTGTTTGGTGACTTTAATGAGCGGTCTTTATGCAGGCATTAGCATGACAGTGATGTGGTCTGAGGCACCAAGGTGGGGGAGGGTGAGGGCTTTGTAGGCTACTCTCTGTGTGGTGAAAACTATGTCTAACATGTAATTACCTTGTGTTGGAAAGTTAATGTGTCTGTGTATTTTTGGAAACAAACACTTTAATCTGCATGGTTGAAACTCCCAGCTATGATGAGAAAAGCATCAGGGTGGACTGTCTGCTGCTCACTGATGTGCTGGTACAGTTCATTTAGTGCATCGTTCCTGTTACAGTTGTTGTTGTTCAAGGGAATGTAAACAGCAACAAGCAGTATGGCACTATATCCTCTCCGCAGATAGAATGGCCAGCACTTAATAATCATTAAACTCCAGCAGGGGTGAGCAGTGTTTGCAGACCACAACAGCATCGCGGCACAACACATCATTGATGTAAACACAAAGCCCGCCGCAACGGGTTTTTCCTCCTGCGATGAGACCTCTGTCCGCTCTATAGCATGTCAGCTGATAGAGCTGAATAGCGCCATCTGGAACGCTGTTGCTAAGCCATGTTTCTGTGAACACAAAAACACAACAGTCTCTTACTGTCCTCCGAGTTGAGCGTAGTAATCGAATGTAGTACAGTTTATTGTCCAAAGAGCGTACGTTAGCCAGTATGATGGTGGGGATAGCTGGCTTGTGTGGGTTAGCTGTTAGCTTAGCCCAGATACCTCTTTTCTGCTTCCTCTGACGCCACTTGTGGTGCCTCTGCTGTGGGTGAGATGCAGTAGTGGGGGTCGGTGTTGGTGTAGGCCTCCAGAGCAGACTGAGGTCCCGCAGCTCTTTCACGCGCATGGAGTTTAACTCTAAAAATGTGGTTCTGCCGACATCCAGAAGAAACTCAAGGCTGTATGTGCGCTTAAAGTAGACGCGATGAAGACGTACAAAAACACTGCGACTCACAAGACAACAAACACGAAAACACTGTTCTGTCGGGAGTGAGAGAAGCCGCTGCATGTGGACGCACCGCCATCATACAAGTAAAAGTTCATGTTCAAACAAGGGTGAGCCGAGCACAACCGCGGATGATTTAATTTTCCACACAAGTCGAGTTAGTGGTGTGCAATACAGCATCGTCTGTGGTAATATGGTAAGTGTTGTTGTAATGAAGTGCTATCTGACATTATCAAATAGGCTATATCACCAAATCACACACAGAGTGCATATACATTGATTTATTAGTCTATTAAAACTCCAAATTCCAGGCATTCTAAACCAGGGGTCACCAACCTTTTTGAAACTGAGGGCTACTTATTGGGTACTGATTAATGCGAAGGGCTACCAGTTTGATACACAATTCTGAAGTAACAAATTTCCTCAATTTACATTTAATTATATGTCATTATTAATAATTAATGATATTCGTCTATCTGAAGACACTGTTATATCATTGATTATGTTAATGATTTCTCAATATAATTATCAACAAAGTAGGAAACCGATAAATATCAATATACAACACTTTATTTCTATAAAGTGTTTACATTTTCAAATAATCACTTCTACAACATTTTCACTAGCCACTAACAATTTTTAACAAATCATGCACTACATGTTTGTACAGATTATCAATTATGTAACATACAAAAATCCATTTTCAGATTTTTCTGAACGTATAACCAAATCTACAGAATTTTTTAATTCAATAACTGAATTCAACTACCATGTTGCCACTGAGAACATCTAGTATCAGTTTCTTTGTCTGTTAGTGTGAAGCCTGGCATTGCATGCTGTTCACCAGTGTATTTTAATCTGGGGTGAAGTCTTGCAGATGTGCATCAGTTGGGCGTGTTCTGTGTTTGTTCTTGATAAAGTTCATGTCAGAAAAGGCTTACCAGTGGTGGATAGTAACGGAGTAGGTTTACTTCGTTACTGTACTTAAGTACATTTTTCAAGTATCTGTACTTTACTGGAGTAGTTTTATTTTGAGTAACTTTTACTTTTACTTCACTACATTCCAAAGCATAAGATCGTACTTTTAACTTCACTACATTTCATAAAACATATTGTTACTCCCTATAATATATCACGTGCTCCGACACGCAGAAGCGGTGTCTGATTCATCATAAACGAACTGAGTCTTTTCAAAATAAACTTTTAAATTGGATCGCAAATCGCACCAAACGGTTCGTTTACGAATTAGAATGATCCGATTGCAGCTGTTCTGGAGTCGACCACTCATTGAATTCTATGAACTTTTTACTTTTTATTAACTTTTACTATGAATTTCTCACAGGGCTGTTTTCAACTACAATATAAATATCAAATCTATGAACTTGAATATTATATAAATATTATTAATTATGAATATATTTTCACAGGGGTACACTTTCCTCAAGAGAGTATGTATGTATTGTTTTACTTACCCGATTTGGACTGCAGTGTAGTCACTGCCGTGCCAGGCTGGGGGTCGGAGCCAGAGGAAGAGGCAGCGGAGGACGGTCGGCGCAGCTCATCAAATAAAGGGCACACATTTACTTGCACTCCATGACATCGGAGGTGCTTTATCATGTTCGACGTGCACCCTCCTATGCACGAAACAATCTTGCTGCAAATGTTGCATTTTGCCGAGATTTCGTTTTGTTTCGAAAAGTGAAGCCACACTTTGGACCGCCGACGCACGCTGTCCATGTTCGATCGCTCGTTATACCAAAACTTCCGGTGGACGCTTCTTCGTTGGTGTTCAGTGGTTTCTTCTTCCGGTCGGCGCCGGGCGGACTGTGAATCGAAACTTTTTTTTCTCTTTCTTTTAAGCTTTAGGAATCGAAACTAGGAATCGAAATTAAAACTTTTGAACAATACCGGGAAAATCGCAAAGCTAGTCCCGGTTCCACTCGATACTCGATTCTCGATACCCAACCCTAGTTTTAGGTAAAAAAAACAAACAAACAAACAAAAAAACACACCATTAAACTAACACAGATTAAATAAAATAACTTGTGCATGTTCAAATTCCCCGCTGCCGTAATATTAACGCTGCCGTAAAATTAAATATTTTATTAAAATGCTACCATGTCTTATGTGACGTCTGTTTTTATATTGTTTATCAACAGTAACGTTATATTGTTTGTATTAACTAGACGAGTAGACAGACATGAATGTTTATTCATAACCGTACTGAAAATAAGTAAATATTGTTAGCTGATGCTAACTGTCTAGCTAACAAGCTTGCTGGTGCTAACTTGAGGTAATTTTTATAAATAATGTCCAAATATTTTTATTCAACCACCTATATAGATTACATCTAGGGACAAAAGTAAGGATGTGATGTTCAGAACATGGTAACTACAGTAATTAATTAAAGAGGGGAAGAGATGCACCCCGTTTGGCCAGGGGCATTTTTACACCACAGACAAGATTTGAGAAGGATAAAATCATTATGAAAATATAATTATATTTTTCTTAAAATGTTCTTCCTAACTTCAGGCCTTATTATCATGTCATATATAACTGTGATGTTCTGTAAAACAACAAACTTTAAAATACTTTTTTCTTACTGGTGAAAATCAGATGGTCAACTGCTTTTTCTCAGGTACATCACAGTGTAAGCTTCACAGTGAACATTACTCTCGTCAACGTAGTCCATATCAACAACAAAAATATATCTTGACTCCATATAGTGGTTATTATGGAAAAAATCCCAGGTATTTTGAGCAGTAGGAATTTAAAAAAAATATATGTGCTAATATAAAATTAAATTAAGTAGCCTATATAAAATTGCAAACATCTATCTTTCAGTACCTTTTTACTTAAGTACATAAAAAATTTAGTACTTTTGTACTTTCACTTGAGTAAAATTGAAGTACTTTTACTGGAGTAATATTTTACTATACGTATCTGTACTTTTACTCAAGTACTTGATTTGTGTACTTCGTCCACCACTGTTATTCACATAGATAGGTTGAATCATACAGGCTGGAAACCTTTATACCAGCCGTGCATACACCACTGTACCACTGTGTAAAAGTTTGGTGCAGCCTGATAGGCTTTGAGGTGGATGCCACTTTGCAATGTTACAGTTTCGATTTCCACCTGTCCAGCATCCAAGCTGAATGTTGCTTTTAGTTGCTCAGCAATGCATGTGGTGTCCATGTTCTTGAAAGGATTGGAAATTACTGACACACATGGCTCAAGCTGATCAAGGTCACAAAACCTGTTCTCAAACTCTCGCCCAAGTCTGTTTATGACTTGAGAGTACTCTTCTGCAACTTTGTCAAAAGTCTCAGATGAGAAGCGTTGTCTTTCAGCACCATCTGCACAGAGGGAATGTGCATTTACAGAGAAAAAAGGTGCTGCACTGAGAAAATGTTTATCTGGGCTTAAAATGCATATAAAGCACTTATGTCAGCAACAGTCTTACCTTTATGGGATTTAAATGCTGCCATGATTCAAAACTGAAAAAAAAAAAGTTCTGAAAGGTTGAAACTAAGTGTTCGAAAACTCAAAATCTTACAAAAAAAAGTTTTGCAAGATTGAAAAATAAGATTTGCAAGCTTGCAAAATGTAAAAAAATAAAAATATCTCTGCAAACATGTTGTTTTTGAGATTTTCTTCTTCAGAACTGCAACATTTATTTTACGATGTTGCGCAAAGAATTTTTCAGAGTTTCAAATTTGTCATCTGTCTCCCAGTGTATAGTTTGTTTTCAAGATTTGAAACCTTGTAAATAGTGATATGAAAACTGGTGTGCGAATAGGTGAAAAAAAGTTTTGAAACTCTGAAAACTGAGGTTCGAAAGGGCGAAACTTATTACATTGCATTACATTTGCACTCCAATTGCAGACAATTTTTTCAGAGCTGAGTTTACAACACCCACTTTGCGGAGATACGCCCACTCAGTTGCGAGCTTGCGACTCACGTGATTTGTGGCAGCGTTGTCACGCAGCTCTGCTCTGAAACTCAGACTGAGCGAAAATGAAGCTTCGCAACCTCGCAACAAAAAAAAAAGCCTGGAGGGAGGGCCTTCTGCTCTTGGCCAATGCTTTGCTGTCTGCTGACGTACAGTCCAGTCACAAGTCGTATTTACTGGAAAGGTGGGATTGACCGACTGCTCCGCCATTGACAAAAGCGAACAGGATACGCAAAATAATTAAAATTAATTAGACATGAACTGAGAGAAATTAACCAAGAGAAATGAACCAATAGAAAACATTACCGTCTCCAGCCACGAGAGGGCGCTCTATGCTGCTCAGTGCTCCTGTAGCCTACACTAGACATAGAGCGCCCTCTCGCGGCTGGAGATGGTAATGTTTTCTCTTGGTTCTTGGTTCTAAATAAATGCGACTTATAGTCCAGTGCGACTTATATATGTTTTTTCCCTCATCATGACGTATTTTTGGACTGATGCGACTTATAGTCCGAAAAATACGGTAGATGCCCATGGTCTTTGGGCCCTTAGACGGCACTGCATCACATACAGGAATGCTAATGCTAATGCTCACAACATGGGCTCAGGAATACTTCCAGAAAACATTGTTGGGGAGCACAATCCACCGTGGCATTCACAGTTGCCAGCTAAAACTCTATAGGTCTAAAAGAAGCCATATCTAAACATGATCCAGAAGCGTAGGCGTTTTCTCTGGGCCAAGATTCATTTAAAATGAACTGTGGCAAAGTGGAAAACTTCTGTGGTCAGACGAATCAAAATTTTAAGTTCTTTTTGGAAAACTGGGACGCCATGTCATCCGGACTAAAGAGGACAAGACCACCCAAGTTGTTATCAGCACTCAGTTCAGAAGCCTGCATCTCTGATGGTATAGGGTTGCATGAGTACATGTGGCATGGGCAGCTTACACATCTGGAAAGGCACAATCAATGCTGAAAGGTATATCCAAGTTCTAGAACAACATATGCTCCCATCCAGACGTCGTCTCTTTCAGGGAAGACCTTGCATTTTCCAACATGACAATGCCAGACCACATACTGCATCAATTACAACATTATGGCTGCGTAGAAGAAGGATCCGGGTACTGAAATGGCCAGTCTGCAGTCCAGATCTTTCACCCATAGAAAACATTTGGTGCATCATAAAGAGGAAGATGTGACAAAGATGTGACCTAAGACAGTTGAGCAACTAAAAGCCTGTATTAGACAAGAATGGGACAACATTCCTATTCCTAAACTTGAGCAACTTGTCTCCTCAGTCCCCAGACGTTTGCAGACTGTTATAAAAAGAAGAGAGGATGCCACACAGTGATTAACATGGCCTTGTCCCAACTTTTTTTGAGATGTGTTGATGCCATGAAATGTAAAAATCAACTTAATTTTCCCTTAAAATGATAAATTTTCTCAGTTTAAACATTTGATACGTCATCTATGTTGTATTCTGAATAAAATATTGAAATTTGAAACATCCACATCATTGCATTCTGTTTTTGTTCACAATTTGTACAGTGTCCCAACTTTTTTGGAATTGGGTTAGTAAAAAGAAACTGTGATATGATATTTTTTCCATATCGCCCACCCCTAATATAAAGCCTGTCTCTTTCTCTTCTCCGTCAAACTTCTATTCCTAACAAAGTCTCTGATATTTTGTAAAAAAACGATTAGCCAATGCAGAATGCTCAGCATTCTTGCACTGCTGGCAATTAATTTTAGTGTCAAGTTTTCCCTGTGTAATATGATTTCCAAAGTGTCTCATTATTGCTGTGATGGAGGAGACCATTTGCTGTTTTTGGAGACCATTGCTGTTTTTGTTTCCTTCTGGCAATCTTCTTTGCTGCAGGATTTTCAGGAACAACTTGTAACGATAGGATACAGGAGACAAGAGATCCAAGAGCAGTGTGTTTATTGGGTAATCCAAAAATCAGAATCCAAACAAGCAGCGGGTCAAAACCATGAAATCAGTAAGGAAACAAAACATCAGGAAACTAGAACTAGACGACACAAGGGACCGCGAGGAAACTGGGTGACGGAAAATAAGGACTCCATCACACAGACAGAAAACAGACCGGTTATATAGACAGGATCATTCAAATTCAAATTTATTTATAAAGCACTGAATAAAACAACAAATTTGACCATAGTGCTGTACAAGCAATAAAACAATGAACATAGAAAAAAACCCAAATAAAATGCATATCCATAAATCTAAATAGGTAGTATAAACATCATAAAACAGTCAAAAAACATATATTATAAAAAGGAAAAAAATGACAGTAGCACCCTTCACACTTATCTTGATCGAACGCTATCATAAAAAAAAATTTCAGATGGCTTTTAAACTGACTGAGTGTAGGAAGGTCCCTCATATATATAAAGGTAAACTGTTCCATAATTTAGGGGCGGCGACTGCAAATGCGCGATCCCCTCTGGACTTCATCTTAGACCGAGGAACAACAAGACGTTTCTGAAATTGTGATCGTAGTGATCTCATTGACTTTTGTTCCTGGATTAGATCAGCAATATAAGATGGGGCTAAACCATGCAGAGATTTAAATACAAATAACAAGATTTTAAAATGAATCCTAAAAGTGACAGGCAACCAATGTAATGATTTTAACACCGGAGTAATATGATCGAATTTGCGAGTGCTTGTGAGCAATCTTGCAGCCGCATTCTGGACCATCTGCAGTCTATCTAAAACTTTATTTTGGGCACCATAATATAACGAGTTGCAATAGTCTAATCTTGAGGTGATAAATGCATGAATTATTTTTTCTATTTATTCTTTCTTGGATAAAAAAGGCTTAATTTTGGAAATCATCCTCAATTTAAAGAAACTCGTTCTAACGATTTCATTTATCTGTTTGTCAAATTTAAGTGCACTATCACAAATCATCCCCAGATTTTTTACATGATGTTTTCTAAACAGGCTCAGAGGACCCAGCTCAGTTTCAACTGCATTATCAAGGTCGGAGGGACCAAAAAGAATCAATTCTGTTTTCGATTCATTAAGGCTCAAGAAATTTGTAGACATCCATGCCTTAACTTCATTTAAACATGCCAACAATCTTTCTATGGCAGTGGAGTCATTTTACTTAAGTGGTATATACAGCTGTGTATCGGCTGCATAGCATTGAAATGACACACTGTATTTACGCAAGAAAGAAACCAAGGGAAGCATATAAAAAGAAAAGTGGTGCTAAAACGGACCCTTGTGGAAGGCCACATGATAAAGGTGATGAAGCTGATGTGCAATCACCCATACAAACAGAGAAACGTCTATTTAAGAGATAGGACTTAAACCAATTTAAGGCATTTCCAGAAATGCCTACACATGTTTCAAGCCGGAAAATAAGAATATTGTGATCAACCTTGTCGAACGCTGCTGTGAGATCCAACAGCAGAAGAATAATCACATTCCCTTGATCGGTTGCCAAAAAGATGTCATTAAAAACCTTCAATAGCACCGTTTCTGTGCCATGGTGCTTCTTAAAGCTGGACTGAAGTACTTCACCAACATGATTTTCATCAGTAAATGACTCCAATTGAATCAGAACACATTTCTCTAAGACCTTTGCCAGAAATGGAAGTCTTGCGATAGGTCTATAATTGCAAAGAACACTCTTATCCAGATTTTCTTTTTTCAGCAAAGGCTGGACTACAGCATGTTTACAATACTCGGGAACAATCCCTGAAAGTAAGCTTTTATTTATTATAGAAACAATTTATGGGCCAACCGATTCAATGGTTTCCTTTAACAGAGGTATCGGAACAATGTCTTGAGGAGCAGATGTAGACTTCAGCTTAGAAACAATATTGTTAAAAGTAGAGATAGAAATAGGCTCAAATTGCGAAATAAATTAACAATGATTTCTAGTGCATTCGAAGGCACAAATGTACACTACTGTATGTTATTCCGAACCTCTGATATGCGATCGACAAAGAAGTGTAAAAAACTTTCACATAAATCAGTAGAAAAAATAGGAGGTGCCTCTAATTTAGGACTCAAAACAGAATCAATTGTTGAAAAAAGAAATCTCGGATTTTGGCAATTTTTCTCAAAAGCATTAGCGAAAAAGTTCATCCTAGCAGATTTTACAGCCTGTTGAAATTTAGACAACGAATCTTTCAACATTTCATAAGAGATTTGCAACTTATCTTTCTTCCATTTCTGTTCACATCTTCTACATTCCCTTCTTAGGAGCCTAATTTGACCATTTAACCATGGAGTTGGTTTGTGCTTTCTATGCACCTGCCTTAGAGGTGCTACCTGATCAAGTGAGTCCAAACAAACAGAATTAAGAATGTTAACCGACTCCTCCACGCTAAAACGGGGTGATAGGAAGTCTGTATTTATATCCTGCATAGAGTCCATAAAAAAATTATTGAAATTCCCATGTATAGTTGATTTTATCGAACGAACCATTCTCTTTGTAGTACAGACTTTTATCGGTTGACATGGAGGGAGAACAGTAAATAAAACAGGATTGTGATCAGCAACCAGGAGATCATCTATGATAATGTCACTGACTGATAAACCAAGTGACAGAATCAAATCCAGCGTGTGTCCATGGATATGTGTAGGACCGTTAACCATTTGCTGAAGGCCAACAGAGTCGATGAGATTTAAAAAGTCTTTTGAAAGAGAATTCGTTGGACAGCATACATGAATGTTGAAGTCACCCAGTATTAATATTTTGTCTTACTTCACAATAATATCCGCTAAAACCACAGACAGCTCTGAAATAAAGTTCTTATTAAGTCCAGGTGGTCGGTAAACAATAGCACAAAAGACAGGAGATAACAGTTGCATTTCAAATACTTGTAGTTCAAAACTTAAGAAACGCTCAGTATTGAGCCTATTACAAATAAAAGTATCCTTAAAAATAGTGGCCACACCACCTCCCCTTCCCGTTTCTCGGGGAGTATTAAGAACTGCAAAATGGCTAGATACCACTTCTCCAAAAACCGACATACCCACGGCGTTCAACCATGTTTCAGTAATAAATAAAAAAATCTAAGTTTCGAGCTCTAATGAACTCGTTTAAAATAGAAGTCTTGTTTCTCAAAGAACGGACGTTTATCAACGCCAACCTGATTACTGGTCCCGCATCGTCCACCGAGATACCGTAAGACTGCTGCAGGCCAAGTGGTACAGGGCGAAAATTCCGCAGATTAGCTCCCCTCCAGTAGGGATGCAGGGCACGCCACGGATGGGCCACCACGGGCTCCGCCAGTCCGACGGGCCGCACCCACCACGGCATCGCTCCCCCCGAGCGCCGACACAGCACCCGGTCGCCACTCCACCCCCACAGCAGCACATCCGCTGGGCAAGGCGCTCTCGGAAGAGAGACCAGGTACGCTTTTAGTTTCACCAACTTTCCTCCCCGCTTTCCACAACAACGTCCATTTCTTTTCCAGAGGAGGCCAGGGCTTGCGTTTCAGCCAGGTAGGAATAATCAGCAGCGGCTTAGTGATTGGGAGCCACAACTCACCTCTTCCATCTACCAAATATTTCTCATATGAGCTTCGAATATTAAAAAGTGTATGACGGTCATAAATCAGTGCGGAGGTAGCGTCATGTATAAACAATGTTGTTAATAAAACAACCATAAAAAACAAACAGGAAAGGACAGAGAGACGGCATGCCATAAGCACCGGCGCCATCTTACTCCCAAGTATTCCCTAATGATAGTAATGCTCCCACTCCTGTCAGTGTTAGGAAGTGTAGTGATAACGAAGGAAGTGGAGACAGCTGAGTGCAATAGCAGCTGTGCCATTAACTGTGATGAAGGGACAAAGCTATGTGGGAAATGTAGTGCCTGTGGTGAGGTGCCTATGGGGTAGTGAGACCACTAGTGGACACACAGACCAGACACCGTAACACAACTACAAAAGAGAAAAACAGATTCTTAAGATAAGCACAATGATGACTAAATCTCATCTTTCTATTCTTCCAACCAGTCTAATAATTATCTTTAGTCTAGCCCAGTGGTTCCCTAATTACTGCCATTCTCGACAATGCACCTTTCTAAAAGTGGGGATTTAGCACGTACTCGCAAGAAGAACAAATACAGACACAGATAGAGGATTGATACTGATTTAAGACTTAAACTGTCTTCGATACAAAAACATACCTTGTGTGAACTCTTGTATTTAATGATGATAACGGGCAAGAATGCAATTGTTCCCAAATATCCACATGACGGCAAACGTGACGTCATTATACAACAGGTCGTGATGATTAGGTGACGGGTGTGTGAAGGGTGCGTGATTCAACATGGCAGCGCGCTAGAAAGACAAACTTTCTTCTTTTTTTTTTAATATCTGGACTAAAACCTGGATTACGACTCGAACCTGGACCACCTGGAGGACTACATTGACAAATGCTTCAATAGAATATGTACAATGGGCCGATCCTTAGACCTTGGAATAGACCTTTGCTCCTCTCTCGTTGTAATTTTTTTCATCCTCCCCCCTCCCCCCAATCAATTTATATTCTTACATTAAACTACCAGCACCACGCACACACATTGTATACTAAATGCACCAAATTAGCCTTTTTGCTCCCTGTTTACATGTTTCGTTGATAGTTATTTATGTTTGTCCTGTTTTGTTTGTCATTTGGTATTGTATATCAACAAATACACACACACACACACACACACACACACACAACCACACTCACATCCATACACACAGACTTATGCTCACACAATGTAATTGTGAAATACACAATATCTCCATGCAGTTAAAATTCTTAACCTGGAACATTCGTGGAGTTGCCTCACAAAAAAAAAAAAACAAAGTCCTAAATTACCTAAAAAATACGCAAGCTGATATATGTCTAATACAGGAAACACACTTCTCACAATCTACACAAAACAGCTTAAAAACTACACATTTTAACCACTGTTTTCCTCCTACTATAATTCAAAACAAACAGGAGTGTGCATATTAATAAACAAAAAAATACAATTTAACCACCATACAACCATTTCAGATCCTGAAGGCCGTTTTATCATTATTAACATTTCAATCAACAATAATCCAATCACAATAGGCAACATTTATGGACCAAATTTTGACGATACTTCCTTCTTTTCAAATTTCTTTCCCTCTCTTTCAAACCTTTCCAGCGGTCCAATAATTATAGGGGGAGACTATAACACTGTAATCAATCCATCATTGGACAGGTAAAAACATAAAGGCAAATCCTGGCAGTCCTCCAAAACAATAAAACAATTCATGAGTGATTTTGGTCTTGGCGATGGTTGGAGGCTACAACACCCAGTTGCCAGAGAATACACTTTTTATTCTAATGTCCACCAAACCTACTCCCGCATTGATTTCTTTTTAACCAGTAACTCAATCATACCAAATATCATAGAAACCAAAATTCATCCCATCAATATTAGTGACCATTCTCCTGTAACTCTCACATAAAACGTCACTTCCTGTTTGTTGTTGGCGGCTGTACTGCGTTTGAGCGCCGTCACTATATTCTTTTCATTGACTATTTTTAACTCAAAAATCTATTTTATACATCATCGTTTCCGTTTATATAACGTGTGAATATATCCTCTATTGTATTCTACAACAAAAACAATCAGAGCGCCTCGCTATCACTAGTTTTATTTTGATCTCCCGGGTCCGCTATTAGCTTTTAGCCCGTTAGCATCAGCGGCGTGGTTGCAGCTAACTGCGCTTACATTGCTAATACTCTATTCACAGAAATTACCACTGCTGTACTCACTGTTACTTGCTTTAATGGCGGATGAATGTCTCCACTCTGTGCAGCTCGAGCTCGAGGCCGTGGGAAAGCAGATTCGCGACCTGGAGGTGAGGCAGGCCCAGCTGAGAGAGCGGAGAGCCGCGCTGGAATCATCCCGGGCTGACGCTCACAAGTCCGGGGTAAGTATACAGCGATCTGCTAACAGTCCCACCACGTCTACTCCGTGTGTTTCTCTGCACAGGCCCGGTGCACCCAGGACGCGATCTTCCCAGATGTCCTTCACTGCGACGCCGGGAAACCACGGACCCTGGGTGCATCCACAGCGGAGGATGCGAGCCGGGTCCCGGGCGACGACTTCTCCCCCTCCTGCCTTCGACATCTCCATCCGGAACCGCTTCGCTCCCCTCCGCGAGACAGGACGCGACATTGTGATCATCGGAGACTCCATCGTCCGACACGTAAGTGCTACGTTAGCTGAAGGTAAAGTGCACACTCATTGTTTGCCTGGTGCTCGTGTTCTCGATGTTTCTGCGCAGATACCCGCGATCCTGAAGGCCGACGAGAGCCCCAGAGCGGTCGTGCTTCACGCCGGGGTTAACGACACCACGGTGTGGCAGACAGGGACGCTGAAGAGGGACTACAGCAGCCTGATCGCGACGGTTCGCAGCACGACGCCCGTGGCGACGATCGTCGTGTCAGGACCACTGCCCACGTATCGACGAGGACACGAAAGGTTCAGTAGACTTTTTGCTTTAAATGAATGGTTGTTGTCATGGTGTAAAGAACAGAAACTGCTATTTGTTAATAACTGGAATCTTTTCTGGGAGCGTCCTAGGCTGTTTCGCGCTGATGGATTACACCACAGCAGAATCGGAGCGGAGCTGCTCTCTGACAACATCTCCAGGACACTTCGCTCCATGTGACTAGTAAGACAATTCTCTAATAACTATTATGATAAGTTTTGTTCCACCCGCTTAAATGATAAAAGTACTTGCGCTGTAAAAACTATTAAGACTGTGTCTGTTCCCCGAATAGTGAGGTCAAAATATAATGTAGGATCTAGAAAAAATCTTATCGTAATTAAACCAGAAAAATGTAAAGTAAATGAACAAAAACAATTTTTAAAGTTTGGGCTCATAAATATTAGATCACTCACACCCAAAGCAGTTATTGTAAATGAAATGATCACAGAAAATAGTTTTGATGTACTCTGCTTGACTGAAACCTGGCTAAAACCAAATGATTATTTTGGTCTAAATGAGTCTACTCCACCAAACTACTGTTATAAGCATGAGCCCCGTCAGACTGGTCGTGGCGGAGGTGTTGCAACAATATATAGTGATATTCTCAATGTTACCCAGAAAACAGGATACAGGTTTAACTCTTTTGAAATACTTCTGCTAAATGTTACACTGTCAGACATGCAAAAGAAGTCTAATGTATCTCTTGCTCTGGCTACTGTGTATAGACCACCAGGACTGTATACAGAATTCCTAAAAGAATTTGCAGATTTCCTCTCAGACCTTCTAGTTACAGTTGATAAGGCGCTAATCATGGGAGATTTTAATATTCACGTTGATAATGCAAATGATACATTAGGACTTGCGTTTACTGACCTAATAAACTCCTTTGGAGTCAAGCAAAATGTCACCGGGCCCACTCATCGTTTTAATCATACACTAGATCTAATTATATCGCATGGAATCGATCTTACTGCTATAGATATTGTACCCCAAAGTGATGATATTACAGACCATTTCCTTGTATCGTGCATGCTGCGTATAACTGATATTAACTATATGTCTCAGCGTTACCGTCTGGGCAGAACTATTGTTCCAGCCACCAAAGACAGATTCGCAAATAACCTGCCTGATCTATCTCAACTGCTATTTGTACCCAAAAATACACATGAATTAGACGAAATTACTGACAACATGGGCACTATTTTCTCTAATACATTAGAAGCTGTTGCCCCCATCAAATTGAAAAAGGTTAGAGAAAAACGTCATGTGCCATGGTATAACAGTAATACTCACTCTCTCAAGAAAGTAACTCGTAGTCTTGAACGCAAATGGAGAAAAACTAACTTGGAAGTTTTTAAAATTGCATGAAAAAACAGTATGTCCAGCTATAGACAGGCTCTAAAAACTGCTAGGGCAGAGCATATCCACAAACTCATTGAAAATAACCAAAACAATCCAAGGTTTTTATTTAGCACAGTGGCTAAATTAACAAATTACCAGACGCCACCTGATTCAAATATTCCACCAACGTTAAATAGTAATGACTTTATGAATTTCTTCACTGATAAAATAGATAACATTAGATATACAATAGCGAATGTAGATTCTACAGCGTCTAACACTTCAGTTTCATCCATCGCACCCAAAGATAAACTGCAGTACTTTACAAATATAGGACAGGAAGAGCTAAATAAACTTATCACTGTATCTAAACCAACAACATATGTATTAGATCCTGTACCCACTAAATTACTAAAAGAGCTGTTACCTGTAGCCGAAGAACCGCTTCTCAATATCATTAACTCGTCGTTATCTTTAGGTCACGTCCCAAAACCATTCAAGCTGGTGGTTATCAAGCCTCTTATTAAGAAAAACCAAAACTAGATCCTAGTGTACTGGCAAATTATAGGCCTATTTCAAATCTTCCATTTATGTCTAAAATTTTAGAAAAAGTTGTGTCTGCTCAATTGAGCACCTTCCTGCATAAAAATGATCTGTATGAAGAATTTCACCATAGCACAGAAACTGCACTTGTTAAAATTACAAATGACCTGCTTCTTGCGTCAGATCAAGGCTGCATCTCATTTCTAGTCTTACTTGATCTTAGTGCTGCGTTCGACACCATAGATCATGACATACTCATAGATCGATTACAAACCTATACAGGTATTCAAGGGCAAGCTCTAAGATGGTTTAGATCCTACCTGTCCGATCGCTACCATTTTGTTTACTTAAATGGGGTGTCATCTCATTTATCATCAGTAAAATATGGAGTGCCACAAGGATCCGTCCTAGGTCCCCTTCTATTTTCAATATACATGTTGCCCCTTGGTAATATTATTAGAAAATACGGAATTAGCTTCCACTGTTATGCTGATGATACTCAGCTATATATCTCAACGAGACCAGATGAAACTTCCCAATTATCTAAGCTAACAGAGTGTGTAAAAAATGTAAAAGATTGGATGACAAATAATTTTCTCCAATTAAATTCGGATAAGACAGAGATATTAATTATTGGACCAAAAAACACCACACAGAATCTTGTAGATTACAATCTGCAACTAGACGGATGTACTGTTACTTCCTCTACAGTCAGAAATCTGGGTGTTATATTGGACAGCAATTTGTCTTTTGAAAATCATATTTCCAATGTTACAAAAACCGCATTCTTCCATCTTAGAAACATTGCCAAGCTACGAAACATGTTATCTGTTTCTGATGCAGAAAAGCTAGTTCATGCTTTCATGACCTCTAGACTGGACTATTGTAATGGACTTCTAGGTGGTTGTCCTGCTTCGTCAATAAACAAGCTACAGGTAGTCCAAAATGCAGCAGCTAGAGTCCTTACCAGGTCAAGAAAATATGATCATATTACCCCAATTTTACAGTCTCTGCACTGGCTACCTATTAAGTTCCGTATCAGTTACAAATGATCATTACTTACCTATAAGGCCCTAAATGGTTTAGCTCCTGCGTACCTAACCCAGATAGCAACATTGTGTCGGCCCAGATCCGGCCCACATCTGGCACCCATGGAAAGATGATCTGGCCCACATGTAGCGTGGAATGATGGCACTTGGGCGGACCGCTCCTGTTTGCCAGAACTGAGCCACAAGCAGGCCATAGCAATGCCATATGTCAGCCAAGAGTAAAGAAATTAACCAGAACTGGACCTGATCTGAACCACAGAATCTGTGTGTATTAAATATGAAGTAATTTCAGCCTTAATAAGCCTGTTAACAAGCAGAATCACTGAAGGAAAGAAGAGAACAGAAAAACAGAAGAGCAGAAACACAATAACTACAACTGACTTCAGCCACAACCTTAGATGAAATCAACTGAAGATAAAAGAAGACATGAAATCTCTCAAGATCTCAGCATAGGAGGATTAAACAACTCCACAAACAGCTTTACCAGCTTCTCTTATTACTAACCAGATTGACTTTATTTATGTTAGACATCTACAAAAGTTTTTTTTTATGAGAATTAACAGAGGTTTAACTCTAATGTGTTTCACCATAACAGTGATTAGTGTTTCCATTAGTTGGGCTCTTAATTGGGCTCTTATTATATAGTTTGGTTTTTTTGGCTGCTGTGACGGATGTGTTTATTAAACACATTTGCAGCTTCAAAGAAAGCTAGAGTGACATGATATCAAGTGTCGGTTGTTATCTGTTGATGGTTTTTTAATCATCATGAAGTACACTGGTTCATTGATGTTTTTTTTTTAATCAAACAATTGTTGTTCCAATAATACATTCATATTACAAACCCTGTGTCTCTGCCACATGAGATGAGCAGTATTATAACAATCAGTTAAGATCTTTTAACAAACATGAGTTTAAAAAACTTAACCTATGCTGACACACACAGATATAAACAATCAACACATGAATCTCAATAATGGTTACAATCAAAAATATTTAGATAAACTGATCAATTCAGAACTTCACTGAAAAGCTACTGTCACAACAAAAACAACAGCAAAATATAAGCAAATATTTAGAATTAAACAAAATAAAAGGACAATTCAGCTGCATAATTTATTCATGTTGCAATGCATGCTGGGAGTTTTGTACTATGCTAATACCCAGCATGCATTGCAGCAAGGTACATTTGATTGTCACCATTGTTGAGATTCATGTGCTGATTGTCGATGTCTGTGTGTGGCATCATATGTTGAATTCTTTATAATCGTTAAAAACTTCTAATTG
Source organism: Carassius carassius (assembly GCF_963082965.1). NCBI lineage: Eukaryota > Metazoa > Chordata > Actinopteri > Cypriniformes > Cyprinidae > Carassius > Carassius carassius. Next base: position 24,813,153 of record NC_081780.1, read on the forward strand.
ATTGTTGTAATATTGCTTGACCTCATGCTGGAGAAACACATGGTTTGTGATGTGAATATATTAATGAAACAATTGTTAGATTTAAAAAAAAAAATGAGCAAATCAGCCTGTTTCATGAGGATAATAAAATCATCAACAGATAACCGCCATCACCTGACCTCAATTCTCTTTAGCTTTCTTTGATGCCGCAAATGTGTTTAACAAACACACCATCACAGCAGCCAAAAAAGACTAAAGATAAAATAAGAGTTAAGAGTGCAACTAATGGAAACGCTAATCACTGTTATGGTGACACACATTAGAGTTAAACCTTTCTTAATTCTCAATAAACCTTTTGTAGATGTCCAACAGAAATAAAGTCAGTCTGGTTAGTAATAAGTGAAGCTGTTAATGCAGTTTGTGGAGTTGTTTAATCCTCCTCTGGTGAGATCTCCAGAGATTTAATGTCTTCTTTTATCTTCAATTGATTTCATCTAAGGTTGTGGCTGAAGTCAGTTGTAGTTCTTGTGTTTCTGCTTATCTCTTTCTCTGTTCCTTTCTTTACTTCAGTGATTCTGCTTGTTAACAGGCTTATTAAGGCTGAAATTCATACTTAATATATAAACAGATTTTGTGGCTCAGATAAGGTCCAGTTCTGGTTAATTTCTTTACTCTTGGCTGACATGTGGCATTGCTATGGCCTGCTTGTGGCTCAAATCTGGCAAACAGGAGCGTTCCGCCCAAGTGCCATCATTCCACGCTACATGTGGGCCAGATCATCTTTCCATGGGTGCCAGATGTGGGCCGGATCTGGGCCGACACAATGTTGCTACGTGGGAACTAGCCTTCTACCACGCTACAACCCATCACGCACCCTAAGGTCACAAAATGCTGGACTTTTGGTAGTTCCTAGGATAGCAAAGTCCACTAAAGGAGGTAGAGCTTTTTCACATTTGGCTCCCAAACTCTGGAATAGCCTTCCTGATAATGTTCAGGGTTCAGACACACTCTCTCTGTTTAAATCTAGATTAAAAACGCATCTCTTTCGCCAAGCATTCGAATAATGTATCTCTTAAATTGTGAGTGTAGTTGCATCTGCATTTTTATTCTTTAGCTTTGGTTAAACTAATTTTACTTTGTTGGATCAGCAGCTATGCTAATGATGTCTCTATTTTGTTTCTATGTTTTGCCACCACTAGGATTTACACAAGCTCCAGTCTGGATCCAGAACACCTGAGAAGAGATGATGCTGACCCTCAGAGGACCCCAGATGATCCTAACCTTGAATCAACAAACAGAACTAACAATTATTGCTACATGTGTGACTGCATCATATAATTACTATTAATTAATAATATTGATAGTTCATCATCTAGCTGACTACGTCTTGTATTATTATTATTATTTTTATTTTTCTAAAATCCTGTCAAACGTGCACAAACTACTAGCTACTACTAAATATTGTAGAAACATAATTTTCTGTAAAGTTGCTTTGTAACGATTTGTATTGTAAAAAGCGCTATACAAATAAACTTGAATTGAATTGAATTGAACATGGATCCCACCTGCAATACAGAAACACCCCACCAGATGGCGTTTTAACATATCTCTCTTGAAAGATCCAGAAATTGACAGCTACTTCAAGAGAGAGTGGACATCCTTCCTTGAAATAAATGACTCTCCAAAGTCGCCATCATCACTGCTCTGGGAAACGTGGAAAGTAGTATTGCGGGAAAAAATCATATCATATTCAGTCCATAAAAAAAGAAGGAAAAAGAAAAAGAAGTCCAACTGGAAGAAAAAATAAAAAAATTAGAAATTTTACATGCAAATAACCAATCGGAAACCATCTATAAAGAATTAAGAAAAAATAAATTCTTGCTTAATGAAATAATAAACAAAAGAAACCAGTTTCTGATTCACAGACTTCGTCACGAAACTTTTCACCACAGCAATAAATCCGGAAAATATTTAGCCACTCAAAAACAAAAAACAGCTATTATATCCATTAGAAACTCAGCAGGGAAGCTAACCAATTCACCTATTGAGATAAACAAGATATTTGAAGAATACTATACAAAATTATACTCATCTGATATGGACCCAAATCAAGAAGACATAAACCAATTCCTCGATAACACCATTCTACCAAAACTCAACCCGGAGCAAATTACCGCTCTCGAATTACCAATCACTGAAAAAGAACTTCACTCCGCGCTGAAACACATGCAAAATAATAAAGCACCAGGACCGGATGCCTTCCCTGCTGAGTTCTACGAACATTTCTGGTCAACTTTATACCCACTATTCAGTAGAACAATAACGGAAATAAAACAAAATGCTAAATTCCCATCCCACATGAATACAGCACTTATATCACTCATTCCTAAACCTAACAAAGACCACACCCTCACATCTAACTACCATCCTATTTCACTTATAAATGTCGACATAAAAAATCATTAGCAAAGCATTATCTCATAGAATTGAGAAAATTATATCATATATCATCCATCCTGATCAGACCGGCTTTATAAAAGGTAGACACGCAGCTAACAATACCCGCAGATTATATAATTTAATGCAGTACTCATCAGTACAACAGAAAGATACTCTCATTGCCACATTAGATGCTGAAAAAGCTTTTGATAGGGTCAACTGGAAATTTTTATTCACCACACTACAAAAATTTGGCTTTGGAGAGTCATTTATTAACTGGATCAAGATTTTATACACATCACCATCTGCCACAGTCACAACCAATGGACTAACATCACAAAGCTTCACACTGCACAGGGGGACGAGGCAGGGATGTCCACTCTCTCCATCTCTATTCACTATTTTTATTGAACCTTTAGCAGCAGCTATCCGCCAAAACCCAGCAATCAAAGGTATTGAAACACCACAACAAACACATAAAATCTCACTTTATGCAGATGATATTATACTATTTATACAAGAACCCCTAGCATCTACTCAAGAAATAATTAAAATAATCCAGTCCTTTTCAAAAATTTCAGATTACGCAATAAACTGGAACAAATCTTCCATCCTCCCTTTACACAAAACCAAATGGGATGTGGCACCCCACCAAGCACCTATACCTATATGTCATGATCACATCACTTATTTAGGCATTAAGATTTCCTCCAGACTGTCAGAATTGGTAACACTCAACTTCATACCACTGTTAAAAAAAATAGAAGACGACTTGCTTCGATGGCTCAACCTTCCAATCTCCATAATTGGCAGGATAGCAGCAATAAAGATGACAATTTTACCAAAAATTAATTATCTATTCTCAATGATTCCAACCCACCCCACACTTACCTGGTTTAAATCACTAGACTCTATTATCACTCACTTCTATTGGAAAAACAAAACGCCAAGGATAAAATTAACCACACAAAAAACAAGGATCAAGGAGGACTTGAACCACCACATTTTCATTATTACTCAATAGCTAACCAACTGCAATACATATACAAATGGATCCACCCCACCCAATCCGATATTATATGGCTAGATATAGAACAATCACTATGCAAAGAATTAAATATAGCTGACATACCATTCCTCACCAAATCAATCAAACAACACACGTTTTAATGCTGTAACTATAGCTTCCACTCTGACAGCCTGGTGGAAATTTCACCAAATCACAAATTCTATACTAGCTCCATCTAACCTCACCCCACTGTGGAACAACCGTGACTTTATAAGCAATAAAAAAATTCTGAATTTTCGCACATGGGCTGAAAGGGGTATCACCCACATTAACCATATTTTCAAATCTAACACGTTAACAAGATTTCCGCAATTGGCCCAGGAGTTTGGCATCGGGAGCAATGAATTTTTAAAATACCTACAACTCAAATCTTCTGTTCTGGCAAAAATTAACATCAGAGCCACAAATTTAGAACTTCTACAAGCAATAGCAGACTTTGTTAACATTTCCTCTCCAAAGAAACTTCTCTCTAAAATATACAAAATCATTTCAAATCAACTTCAGATCATATACTTACCAACAATAAAATGGGAAAACGATCTTTCAATAGCTCCTGATGCCAACTTCTGGACCCAAATCTGTAAAAACATTTATCTCATGTCCAAAAATGCTAATCTTCAATTAATACAATACAAAACACTTCATAGAACACATTACACGGGCAATAGATTAGCTAAAATGGGTTTCACATCAGAAGTTTGCACTCATTGCAATCACAATTCTATAGATACATACATCCATGCAACATGGCACTGCACTCCAATCAAACACTTTTGGGAACAGGTCACACAGTCACTATCCACTATAGTCGGCTGCCACATCCCGCTATCGCCCTCTCTTTGCTTGCTGGGGGACCTCACAATAATTACTAATAAAAATATAAACTCTAAAATGCTCCTCATACCTCTAACCATCGCCAAGAAAACTATCCTCATGAACTGGAAAACTCGTAACAACATTACATTAACCACTGGAAAAATCTCATTACAGACTTCATTACAATGGAATATACATCTCCCCCCTATAATTACAAATCTGAAACCGACCTCTACCATCTAACACTTTCTGACCTTTTACAACTATGAATCCCTTCTCTCCTCTCAACTCCGACTCCTCTCACCTTTTAATCAACTCACAGATATTACTGCATTTTTGTTATTTTTGTCTTTTTTTTTTCCATTACTGTTATTGTTATATTACTATTATTATTTTTATTATTGTTGTAATTGCTCTTATTATTGCCGTTGCTCTCATCATTGTTATCACCATTGCCATCATCATCATTATTATTATTATTGCATTTTGAAATTACTAACCTGGTGTCCACTATTGTCAGTACTGCTATAGTTAAATCAATTGATTATTTCCAATTCCCCCCTAATCTTTTCATGTGTTTTTAATGCACCACAACGTAGAATAGAAAAAAAAAAAGTGTATATATATATACACACATATACACAATTGAAAAACCACATAAACACTCAGGCAGGCAAGACAGGCGAGAAGTAGTTTCCATAGGACAGCATCTCTGTCCCAAGTTGAGACACTCTCACACTGTACCCCTTCTTTTAATGCACCTTAGACACTACACATAACATACAAAAAAAAATAAAAAATAGTATAGGAGAAAATAGGGACTGAAGAGATGCGGGGGGAGGGTTATCTTATATTATCTTCTATTATTATCTTATTATCTAAAAATTTATTTATCTATAGAGAGTGCTGACAATGGTAATTGTTACATAGGAGAAAAGATAGAAATAAAAAATAAAAATTGACTAATACAATGTTGGCAGTATGATGGTAGTGAGGAGTGGTGGTGGTGATGGTAATGAAGATGGTAATAAAGAATAAATGTTTACTTTGCTTACGCATATACACACACACACACACACACACACACACACACACACACACCTATACATTTATACACTTTTATTTCAATTCTGGAATTACTAGATTGCTTGTTACTGCACTATTTTCATCTGTATGTCTGTCTGTTAAATAAAAAAAAAATAATAAAAAAAAATACAACAGGTCAAAAAATATTATCCTCAACACTGTAAACTTTTTTTTTTTCAAATTTTGATTACGTTTAAGCAAGGTGGTGAAAATTTTTTTTTTAACCTGTAAACTGCGGAAGAATAATACACTGCAATAGTTTAAAAGTAGTGTAGTTTAGCAGGATATCATGGACTTGGACCGTTCCAAATAGGCCGAATGGCGTATAGAGGCTCACAGAAACAGATACTAAAGTGGCTTGATCTACACGATTGTCTAATAAAGTGTTCATTGTGCATTTTTGTTGTTTTTTTTTTTTCTGGATTGTACATGCTCTTTTCCTTACTGCTGGACTTCTTTTTACTTTTTTGGTAAACTGCTTAAAATTAAAACGGTAAAACATGTACATCTAATTTAAATCAATCAAGCAAATGAAAGAAGTCATCCAGACCAAAATCTAGATTATATATGCCACTGAATTTTAGCTTTGACAAACATTTATTTACTTGGTCTACGTAAACTGAATCAAACCTTGCTAAACATGCTAGGCAAATGAGATAAATGCCCATACCATCTGAGGTGCCTGGAAGATCCTCGACAGGTTGCCTAACTTGCTTTAGTGCCGTGGTATGAATAATTTAGTTTACTATTAAGGTTTTGGTGTCACATGCTTATTTATATACAAGCATAAACTAGAGTAAACAGCATGATGACTAGACCTCATCTCACTATTCTTACAACCAGTCTAATAATTACCTTTGGTCCATCAGCAGTCAGTTCTCAGTTCCACACACACAGGAACTCAGTCCAAACATATTTACAGCCAGAAACCTCCTCTCTTCCTTATTGACACTTACAGAGGCAGAAGTATCTAAACTTCTCCACTCCAGTCATCCTACCATCTTCCCTCTAGATCCCATCCCCTCTCACCTTCTTCAAGCAATCTCTCCTACACTTTTACCAGCATTCACACACATCACCAACACATCTTTCAACATGCGCATTTTCCCCACAGCATTCAAGCAGGCTTGGGTAACCCCACTGCTTAAAAAACCCACATTAAACAATTCCCTTATAGATAGCTACAGACCAGTCTCTCTCCTTCCAGTCATAGCGAAAACACTTGAACGGACAGTTTTCAAAACTAAATATCATCATACCTCTCACAGAATAATCAGCTGGATCCCAAACAATCTGGTTTAAAGAAAGGCCATTCAGATTCTGCATTACTGTCAGTTACCAAAGCAATATGGATTGCTAAAGCTGATTCCAAATCATCAGTTATCCTTCTACTGGATCTGTCAACTGCATTTGACACTATGAATCAGATCCTTCTGTCCACCCTTGCATCTCTGGGCATCATGGGAACTCCACTTCACTGTCCTATCTCACAGGTAGGACTTCCAGGGTTGTCAGGAGAGTGGAGGTATCCAAAGAGCATCAATTGATCACAGAGGTTCCTCAGGGTTCAGTTCTCGGACCCCTCTTCTTCTCGATTTACACTACATCACTTAGTCCCATCATTCAGGCACATGGTTTATCCTACCATTGCTATGCTGATGATACACAGCTCTTCCTTTCATTTCAACCAGATGACCCCACAGTAGAGGTCTTCAGGTTACCTGTGTAGATTAACAACAAAGTACTGACAAATTAAATTCTCAACAGAAACCTGTGTTTAAATGAGCATATAAAGAATAAATGGATTCACTTTTCATAAATACATACTTACCACCTGTGATGTTTTACTCCCATCTCCACAGACGAGTGAGTCAGGTTCTTCACTCTGAAGTTACCTGTGTAGATTAACAACAAAGTATACTAAAGTATCACAAATTCTCAACATGATTAAAGCTTATGTTTGAATAATTGTTTAGAGCAAAATAACATTTAAGAAATAAGTGGTATCTATACCTGGTGTCTCCATGGCCATTCAGAATCCCCATAGTTATAACTGATTTCTTTCACCTTTTTATCAAATAAACACAAATGGGGCGTTTTGTTCATTGTGATAATTTTCCCTTTACTGTTGGGGTTCACGTTATCATCATTCACAAGACGCCCTAAAGAGCCATCTTCTTTGGCAGCATCAAGCATGAAACATAAAAAAACATAATGCTACTATAACCAAATGTATAATAACAGATTCAATTACACAGCACGTAAATTTAAGTCACTAGTTTACCATAACTGTTGATATTACTTGCAGAAAATGCAGTTTATATTTCTGGTTGACTAATAACTGTATATTCATAAAACATTGTACATTAAATTAAAGCATAAACATACCATAAATGTTTTCCATTACAACGGAATTCAAATAAAAACACAGAGTAAATTGTCATATAATTTGAGTCTTCTTTCATATTTCTCTTTTTTTTTATGACCTCTCCTTGATATTAATTTAGAAAATCTCCTTTATGAAAATGAGAAGTGGTGAACACTCCCCGACCTAACAAAGAATTTGTCTGATTAGTCACAGAAAAGTTTTAACTAAAGATTAAGAGCATGGTTGGAAATCCCTGACTTAAACATAGGTCTGTGTCACTTACCTTTGAATGAATGAATATATTTTGCTTCAAATCCACACTGGTCTTTACACATTGATGCATAACATACTGCCTCCTGTTCTGTTTTTTTTTTTTTTTTTTTTTTACGTCTCCTGGGCCTTATTCCTGATATTTTCTACAAAGGTCCAGAAAAGCAAGTAATTTTTTTTGTGAATTATTGTTTTATACATAAAATCATCTTACATAATGAAAGAAACATTTTGTGAAAACAAGACAGGGTTATATATGAAGCTGAAACATTAAAGAACTGAAAACTTAAGAACATTATTTTTAACTCATAGTGATCTATAAGCTCAAACCAAGTAAAATGACAACATTAAAGTTATCATACAGTTACAGAAGCAGTTGCATTTCTTAGGGATGCACAAATAAGTATTTCAGTAAGGTTAGCATACAGATTAGATTAATGGATTACAGTAACAGCCAGGGGCATACATTTCATCTGACAGTTGGGGGGGGGGGGGGGGGGGTGCAATAAACATGACATTTATTAAGAGCAATTTTTGATGGGGACACAAATAATACAGCCAAAATGTTACTTATAAAGGATATATTTAATGTTACACAGGAGAAAAACTTATTACTATTATTAGTCTAGCATGGAGACTGTGCCATATGCTCATTATTTCTCTTTGATGAATGAAATAAAAAATGGACTAAATTGACCAAAACATTCTTCTTCAAAACCATTTAACTTATTTACTGAAATATTTCTGAAGTTGTTTACAACCAAGTCACCAAAATACGAGGAATACACATTGAGCAAAACCCAGCACACAACAGTAAATCTATTAGCCTTATTACAGATATGCTTATCTCAATGTTAGTTGTAGTTGGCGTGGGTGACTTGGTATCCAACAAGCTAACGTTACTGTAAACAAGCTAACATTACTGTAAACCAGCTAATGTTACCAAACAAGCTAGGTAAAATTATAATCTCTAAAATTGCGGATTTACAGGGAAAAAAATAATCAGTTATCATTATATCATTATCATATTTTTGTTGTTGTTCAGCATACATACAGACGGTTGGTCTGGAAACGCCCCGGGGAACTCCCCGTCACGTGATGTGACTTTAGCCCGTGGGGGAAAAAATTTCCTTGGCGCCAATTGAAATACATGGGACAATCATGCCGAAGAGTTGCTGTGTCATTTTCTGTACCTCCAATAAACTAACAAATAATAAGTTACAGTTCTACATCCTTTCTAATAAACATACAGAACCGGAAAGGAGGAAAAAATGGCTACAAGCAATAAATTGTGAGGATGATCAAGGGAAGTTGTGGACTAATGTGTATGTGTGCAATCGGCATTTCATCACGGGCAGGCTACGTTAAAATTGTGTTCATTATTAACTTTTTCAATATTGTGTAAGATTGTTTCAGAAAGTTGCATGCATATATAATTAGCCTTATAATTCTACCTGAAGCAAAACTATGTAACGTTAGCCTAGTGTCAAACCTAAACTCGCATGAAAACACGTCTGCTAAGAGCTGTAGTCTACGTGATACCAATAGAAAAGACAATGGATTTCCGTATACCCACTTAAAAAAGCATGAGGATACGTAACAAATTGGTTTTGTGTCTGAACTTTTACACTTTCATTCATAAATTCACCCGTCTGTGTTTGCGAAGCGACACAGATAGAATCGCAGAATCCAGTCATAAATGGACCTGGCTATATAAAACAGAACGTCACAGAATATGGCTATTTTTGAATGAATGCATCTACAGTACGGCTGTAAAATGAATGAAATATCGATATGGACTAGTGTATATGAATATAAAAGTTAAAAGAGACTAGAATTGTTGTACGCGTCTCTGGGAATGAGCGCTTAATATGTGCATTTTTGTCATTCAAATACACACGATGTACGCTGTGTTTTCCCCCACGCCGACTCTGCCCCCAACTATGACTAGAGGGCGACTGTATGTATAATACTGAATATGTGATTTTACTTAGTTGTCAGTTATAATCATCAAAATTAAAATAAATAAACATTTGAAATACAACCCGAATTTCGGAAAAGTTGGGACGTTTTTTAAATTTTAATAAAATGAAAACTAAAAGACTTTCAAATCACATGAGCCAATATTTTATTCACAATAGAACATAGATAACATAGAAAATGTTTAAACTGAGAAAGTTTACAATTTTATGCACAAAATGAGCTCATTTCAATTTTGATTTCTGCTACAGGTCTCAAAATAGTTGGGACGGGGCATGTTTACCATGGTGTAGCATCTCCTTTTCTTTTCAAAACAGTTTGAAGACGTCTGGGCATTGAGGCTATGAGTTGCTGGAGTTTTGCTGTTGGAATTTGGTTCCATTCTTGCCTTATATAGATTTCCAGCTGCTGAAGAGTTCGTGGTCGCCTTTGACGTATTTTTCGTTTAATGATGCGCCAAATGTTCTCTATAGGTGAAAGATCTGGACTGCAGGCAGGCCAGGTTAGCACCCGGACTCTTCTACGATGAAGCCATGCTGTTGTTATAGCTGCAGTATGTGGTTTTGCATTGTCCTGCTGAAATAAACAAGGCCTTCCCTGAAATAGACGATGTTTGGAGGGAAGCATATGTTGCTCTACAACCTTTATATACCTTTCAGCATTCACAGAGCCTTCCAAAACATGCAAGCTGCCCATACCGTATGCACTTATGCACCCCCATACCATCAGAGATGCTGGCTTTTGAACTGAACGCTGATAACATGCTGGAAGGTCTCCCTCCTCTTTAGCCCGGAGGACACGGCGTCCGTGATTTCCAACAAGAATGTCAAATTTGGACTCGTCGGACCATAAAACACTATTCCACTTTAAAATAGTCCATTTTAAATGAGCCTTGGTCCACAGGACACGACTGCGCTTCTGGACCATGTCCACATATGGCTTCCTTTTTGCATGATAGAGCTTTAGTTGGCATCTGCTGATGGCACGGCGGATTGTGTTTACCGACAGTGGTTTCTGAAAGTATTCTTGGGCCCATTTAGTAATGTCATTGACACAATCATGCCGATGAGTGATGCAGTGTCGTCTGAGAGCCCGAAGACCACGGGCATCCAATAAAGGTCTCCGGCCTTGTCCCTTACGCACAGATTTCTCCAGTTTCTCTGAATCTTTTGATGATGTTATGCACTGTAGATGATGAGATTTGCAAAGCCTTTGCAATTTGACGTCGAGGAACATTGTTTTTAAAGTTTTCCACAATTTTTTACGCAGTCTTTCACAGATTGGAGAGCCTCTGCCCATCTTTACTTCTGAGAGACTCTGCTTCTCTAAGACAAAGCTTTTATAGCTAATCATGTTACAGACCTGATATCAATTAACTTAATTAATCACTAGATGTTCTCCCAGCTGAATCTTTTCAAAACTGCTTGCTTTTTTAGCCATTTGTTGCCCCCGTGCCAACTTTTTTGAGACCTGTAGCAGGCATTAAATTTTAAATGAGCTAATTAAGTGGATAAAAGTGTAAAATTTCTCAGTTTAAACATTTGCTACGTTATCTATGTTCTATTGTGAATAAAATATTGGCTCATGTGATTTGAAATTCCTTTAGTTTTCATTTTATTAAAATTTAAAAAACGTCCCAACTTTTCAGGAATTCGGGTTGTATATCAGACTGTGTGTAATGAATGGATATAATATACAAGTTTAAATTTTTGAATGGAATTAATGAAAGAAATGAACTTTTTGATGATATTCTAATTATATTATCAGCACCTGTATATTTACAGAAAATGTGTAATCTAATATTTTTCTAAATGTGGAAAACTACCCGTTTCGGTGATGATAATCAATTTGTCGTGTACACATTCTGACAAGAGAATTTTTAACTTTTACCTGGAACAATATGAAGAGATCTGCCTACCTTGTTGGTGTTTTGAAGGTTCTGCCACGTGTTGCCTAATTTAAAATCAAGATTTATATTTAAAAAAAATTGTGTGTAAATGGCCCTCAAAAAATGTTGGGGAGCATGAGAACAAATTAGTCATGGACACTTTATTTTTCCACTATTGTATCATTATTATTATACATGAATATTAAGTCTGTCATTTTTCTGTCATGTGAAAAATTATAGAAGAATATCCATTTACTTTTTTCAGAATATTTTAATTGTAATTTGGTTAAATAACAACATAACATAAGTTTAGATACAGCTGGACGCATTGCAGTAATGAGAACTTTAGCAGAAAATGCAATTAAATGCAAAAATAATTAATTCCTATGTTGAATTTACTCTTTGTGCAAGGTAGAGAACAGTACTGTCTTTATTATGGTGTTTTTATATATTACTAAATTGCATGTTTAATATCTAAAATAATTAGTGCCATGGCGTTTCAACAGTTTCGTGAGAATGACCCAGTTGTTCAATTGTTGAGAGGGTAAACTTACACTTTTCAAGATTAAAAAAATATGTGCAGATCGTTTTTTTTTTTTTTTACACATGACAATGATAAGATTTGTTTTATTTTAAAAAGCCCCGATCTGCAAAAAATAAATTAAAATGAATTATGATAGACTTGTTTGATCAGCACTAGAGGAGAAAAACGAATTAGTCAAATATTTAATTGAATATCACATAACGTTGCAGCATGTAATATGATAATTAAGATCTATGGAAACACGTGACAATAATATTTAGTCAACAAATCGGCTCACGAAGTAATTTTCCCTGTATTTCCCTCCTCTCGCCGCTTCTCTCTCTCCAGTCCAGCGTGTGGCGCTAAAACACACGTGTGTTTGTCAAACACCATCAAGCCTCAGAGGAAGAAGAATAGTTTCACCGCGTTCTCTGTTGTTTTAATGTGGTGCTGCTTTAAGACAAACTGTCAGAAATATAATTTCTGTAAACAGAAAAATATAGTTTTTGAATCAGGTCAGTAAATACACGGTATATTCACATCATCATTAGTCGTGTCTAAGCGTTGAAGCAAAGATAAATGCATCGGGAAGAATATCAGCTGAAGATGGTGTTTGTTAAAGAGGAGATTGAGGAGAACACGAGTGAAATAAAAGAAGAACCAGAAAACTGGAGAATAAAAGAAGAGGAACCAGAAACCTTGATAATAAAAGAAGAGGAACCAGAAACCTGGAAAATAAAACACGAGGATCGAGGAGGTAACGTTAGGTCTTTATTCATATTTAATGACTGTTTGTGGTACATTAGTCTTATGAAGCATTAATCCTCTGGGTCTGAGAGGGTTTGATGGTCCTGGAGAAGTTTTGACATGCCCTGGACATTTGTGCCCTTTCAGTATCTTAAAAACATATTAATGATTGAAGTTTGATTACACTCTAATCAGCAGAAACTGTGCTACAATAATATGAGCAGCATGAATGTAGCCTTCATGTGTTTTTGAGAAAATAACATGGTTAGAGAAAAACATTAAATAAGAACATAAAACACACTTTTGTTCACAAGACGTTTGAGAGCTGATGTCTTAGACTAGAGTTTTTGCTAGGGCCAAAACTTTCTAGAGTGATTTACTTGAAGATAGTGGTGTGTGTGTGTGTGTTGTTGGTATGATTTGAAGATTGAATGTGAAATTATTGCAATATAAAAGTAGGGTAAACATACCTATTAACCTCACCAAAATCTAGATTAAGACATTTTTAGAGCACAAGATATTAGTTTAAGTAGAAGAAGTTTAAAGATTAATCTCTCACACAAAAAATATTAAATTTTATTTTAAATGACATTAGCATTTCAATTAAGATGTACATTATTAAATGCAAAAAGTCCGGCTGTGCTTAATGGTACATTTTACACTCCTGTTTCACCGTCTTACCTTCATCATCGGTGAATTGTGATCGTTCTGGAGACCTTGGATTAACGTTGAATGAGGTGTTGATTTTGAAAAGTTACGCATTTCTAAAGCGAACCCCCCTGGACTGTCTTTTTTTACCGTGAGGAACGCGGAATGTGTTTTTTTTTACCTAAGGGGACTCTAAAATGTTAGAACCAACAGTCTCGTGTGGTGCTTCTGGTGATCCTTGAAAGAGTCCCAGCTCCAGAGCCTTTCTGATGCCGTCCCACTTGTGCACTTACTGTACTGTCCTGTATAAACAAAAACACCAAAATTAAATCCTTATAAAATATCCTTAATATAACCGAAAACTGAATGCAAAATAATTCACACACTATTTTCACTTTACAGTTCAGTAACAGTGGACAACACTGTTTATTAAACACTTATTTAATGTATTCAAATTATTCACAAGCAGTGTTTTCAGAGCCCCCAGATGCAGTTTTTATCAGATTAATCACTTTGAAACTATTTTAAGTAGGGCTGTGAATCTTTGGGAAGGCAGCGATTCGATTAAATTCACGATTCATAGGTTTTCGATTCAAAAAAGATTTGGGCAAATTTAGAACGATTCGATTCACAATTAAATTTGCCTTGATTTGATTATAACGATTCGATTCTGCATTCTTTAAGTGCATTCACAGGATTATTGAAATGTTTCCCCTAAATTATTTAAATGCTTAGTCAGGGGGCAAATTACAGCAGCATTTATGGAACCATAGGTTAGAGAAAAAAAGAAAAAAAACTTGTTAAACTCTAGTTCATTGATGGGACATGGCACACATGAAAGTGTATGAAAGCCAAGATTTTAAAAAAGAGCTATTATGTATAGTAGGGCTGTCACTTTTGTGAAAAAATCATTTTTGATTTTTAAGACATAAGTGTTCATTGAATCGATTGTAAAATCGATTTTCCATGTCTAAAAAAAAAAAAAGTCGTTTCCTTTTTCAACGTCCAATAACGGACGAAAGTAAAGAGAAAGCGCTGGAAACACACAAGTCAGCAATATTTCTTATTTATTGGCATGAAGTTTTGTGCATAATAACAAACAGCAAACAGCAAAAAAATATATGTGCAGAGGGGACGGCTGCCATAACAAAAGAAAAACATCAGGCTTCAACCCGGCTGCATTTATTTATATACAAAAATCTCCAAGATTATTTTAAATAATGACTCAATCCATTTCAAACAACGGTTCAAAAAATGAAACTTTAAATGGACTTGAGAACAGGCCGTTTGTGTTTTCCTTTTATTTAACCGACATCATTACAAATTTATTGGACAGGAAAACAAGTCGATCAACATTTTCGTGGTCCAGGGCAGAGCGTTTTTATTCACTATATGTCCAGCTGTTGAGAAGACGCGCTTCGACCGCACTGATGTCCCAGGGACACTCAGGTACAGCTGCGCAAGGTGCGGGTATTACTGCCAATTTTCCACCACAAAAGCCGGTCGCTGTCAGCTTGCAATGGTCCTTTTCATAACTCAGAGTCTCCTGTAACTAGATGCGCGAATGAGGCGAATTCACGTCTACCGCGCCGCGAGACCTCCAGACGCGCGTAAACACGTCTTTACATTTACTTAACATTGAAATCATTCTCGCCAGACGCTCTATTCGCGTTTGGTGTGAACGCAGCATAAGCGGTCTTATAGGCGCGTAAAATTGCTGGTATTTTCTGTCTAGCTTTCGCAACGCATATTGCACTTTCGGAATTCTTTATTTTGTTACATATTTTTTAATTGTTTAATTATTTTAAAATTAAAAGTGTACATATTTGGTTAAAATCGATTCCCTATTTTCATTTTAGAAACTTTTTTTGGTTGGTAAGATCGATTGTTTAATGACAGCCCTAATGTATAGGCTAACATTTATCCATCGTTTCAGAAGTGACAGAAATGTCAAATACAATCATTTTATGTAAGTAGCCTATGTATTATCATTATTATTATTATTATTTTAATGTTTTTACAAGGAATTCATCGTTTTTATTACTTTTAATTATCTGTAAGAAATCAAATACACTGCTGGACAATAATCAATCATTTGTAATCGAAAATGTTTTCCTAATGGCAATTTTATGATTGTTTTATATACAAGACTTCATTTAATAAGCAATTATTTTAATTTTCTGCACAGAATAAGGTAGAAAATATACTTTATAATTTCTGTACTGTAATAAATGTCAATTAGCACTGTATCATTCATAAAAAATTTTTTATTTATTTTTATTCAGTTTAGCTGCAGATAAAGCCTGGCACGTCTATGAGAGCGAGATCACTTCTCTTTCAGCGTGAAAACTTCTTTCTCATTTTCACAAAATAAAATGCTATAGTAGGCTAGCTATTTAACTTTTCCTCTCCATCAGCAAATGATGATCTTGAAAGAAAACGTGCCAGATGTCACAACAAACGCTACTTTTATGCATCTGATTCTCAGATAAACCTTGTGCTCTTATTTCAAGGTCGTTGTTAATGCTGTGGTAATATTATATGTGTGGTTTCTTCCGTACATTTGGTTCTACAGTCATTTCTGTTTGGCTCAGAGGAACGAAAGCATTGGTTCTTCTGATAAAATCAATGTTGTCAAAATGTAATCAAGTACACTACAGCGCCTATGAATATCCAAATGAGAGAAATAGTGAATCTCTGCTTTACATCTCTTTTTAAAGTATCCAGATTGGATTAGCAGTTCAAAAGTTATTAAACATAAAAAAACAGGTATTTTTTAGCCGCATTTAGGCGGCTGTCTTGGTCTTTGAGGGTTAAACACATTTATCATTCAATGGAACTGTGCGTATGATTTCATTTCTGGTCTGTCCATGCAATAAATACAGCTTTCAACTGCTCAGGTTACGCCATCGGTAAGCAAGCCATTGACAAACTACAGAAAAGTAAAACTACTTCTCTTTAGTATCACTGGCCACAAGTCCTATACAAGTTCTATAGCATGTCAGCTGCTTCAGAAAGGAAAGGAGCTCGAGCACAATCCTGTGACAGTCCCGAGCGGTAAACGGTGGAGTGCGTGAAGGACGGATAAGAGGCACGATTCACAAACACTTTTCAAGGTCTCCATTGATTTGTGCGTGTAGTAATTTAATGTGTATATATTTTAAAAGCATTGAATCGCTATAGAAATCGCGATTCATTCGATTCTTAGCATTTTGAATAGATTACTGTCCGAGATCGGCGATTCACAATTCAAAAATCATGTTTCAAGATCGATGCATATGAATCGTCAGGGTTTGTAATCAATGCATCGAGAAAACAAGTGAATCGTTACACCCCTAATTATAAGAATAAAAACATATATAACACTATAGTTTAGAAAAAGTTTAACTAGTAAAATGTT
The DNA here is from genome assembly GCF_963082965.1 of Carassius carassius. Classification (NCBI taxonomy): domain Eukaryota; kingdom Metazoa; phylum Chordata; class Actinopteri; order Cypriniformes; family Cyprinidae; genus Carassius; species Carassius carassius. The sequence goes on from NC_081780.1 coordinate 24,830,366, forward strand.
TACACGTGAAAACTAGTACAAGTATATAAATAAAAAGAGATTTACTCATGTTTATAATCTCTGCTGAATAAAAGATCAAAATCCTGAGGTAATCCACATCACATCTTTTTGGGGTGAATTGTCTTATTTCTCTCATCTCGAAGCAAACAGTAAAATAAAAAAACTTGAACAGTCTCGCTGCGTTGTTTTCTGTTGTATGGGCATATTCAAGCAGCGTGCTTCAGTGAAACATTAGAATCTGAGTAGGGCGTTCAGCGCGGGGACGTGGTCGCATTAGAAGATAATGAAGGGAGACGTGAAAAATGGACATCGCGTTGTTTTCATATGGTTTACTTTATCACAGAATATTTATTTTAGGCACCACTTGCTTAGTTTTAAAAGTAGACATGTCAAGCTTTCTATAGATATCTCTCTCATGTCTGTTCGTTGAGTATTCACGGAGTTACAGTTCATTTTAATGACGTGTTTGTAAATAAAGATCAGCGCAGACAAAGGCTGCAGACAGCACACCTTTTCTGTTATCTTTATTTTATAAATGCACAAAGTTTTGTTATGTCTGTATACAAAAAAAAATAGACCCTTTGCAGATTTGATTGGTGTACTGCTCTTATCTGTACGATCAAAACTGAAAGTGTGATTTAAGTTATTTTCGGGGTTATCAGATGAAAATGCCTCATAACGCGTATACTCTTTATTCGACTCCAAAGGGCTAAAGCAAATATATTTGGTGAATAAGGTTTAGATGACAAAGTTTTCGAATGCCTGCATTACATGTAACTAAGAAATAAAGTGAATATGTGCATTTTAATTAGTTATAATTAATAGTATGTTGTTAAAAAACCTAATTCAAATAAAAGTGAATGTATTCATCAGTAGTTGATGCAATGTTGAAACCCTTCTCAAACCTGAAATTATTTTGGTAAATCCAGGTCAAATGCAGTCGCCACCTGACTAAATACTGATCTTTGTGTGAAATGTCCACAAAACTGGACTATACATATATAGATATAATAGATATAATACGCATATAATCGGTAGGCTGTTTTAGAAATGAAAATATAAAGGATGAGACGAGTATTTTTACAGTCCCTCCAGGATTTCGCGATCACTGAATTTATCGCAAAATCAAGCAAACTCCTAAATTTTCACTAAAGATCGCAAATTTTCATAATTGCCACAAATTTTCAGCATAATTTGGGCTTTAGAAAGCATCCCGTGGCGTCATCACAATGCGTATTCAGTCAAAGAAACGCCTTATGTTCTCATCAGGATTTACAAGAGCTACATTAGATAAACCGAAAGTGGAATGAATCCGCGCTACTAGTTCGGACTGCGCATTTTTTGGACCAAAATGTATTTTCGATGCTTCAAAAAATTCTAACTGACCCTCTGATGTCACATGGACTACTTTGAAGATGTTTTTCTTACCTTTCTGGACATGGACAGTAGACCTTTCACACAGTTTCAATAGAGGGACTGAGAGCTATCGGACTAAATCTTAAACTGTGCTCCGAAGATAAACAGAGGTTTTACGGGTTTGAAACAACATGAGGGTAAGTTATTAATTACATAATTTTAATATTTGGCTGAACTAACCCTTTAATACCCCAACTGAAAAAAAAAACAAACAATGTTTTATATGGTTACATTTGATGGTCCCCAGTTGACTATAAGCAATTTTGCAATTACATGCCAACTAACTCATTATAGTATCAGTGTGCTCAAGAATGGTTGAATCTAGTATTATAAGCTAACATACTTGCAAAGACACTTATAGTCAGTTTATCTGTTGGTTGACCATCAAAATAAAGTTTTAGCATAGTTAGCGGACATACTAATACTTGACTGAACGCTAGTTGATATGTAATTGCAGAGTTACATATCAACAGCTGTCTAAAGGGTACCATCAAAATAATCAAACTGATATTACAATAAAAATAGCAAATGTGTCATCACACATTAATCTGGTATCTGAAATCTGATTTTATGGCTGTTTGAAATGGAAAAAAATTTAGTTACTACTTATAAATGGTCTTTGACCGTTTTAGTAAAGTAGCATCAGAAAAATGGCAAGATATGGGACTTATTAGTGTTGGGCGATATGGTCATTTTTCAAATCGTCATATCGTCAGCCTGTGAGATCGACGATACACGATATTATTGTGCATGGGTGGAGCAAGAGAGAGACTATGTTCTTGTCATAGCATAACTATTTGGTGTTTAAATCCACGCAGGTGCGCAAGAGAGAGCCTATGTAATCACAAATAATAAAAAAATATATATACTTTCAAGCATACTAATAAACTAATGTGAAATATAAAAATACTGTGTTTAAAACAGCTAGTTCATATAAAGTTGGACGCAACTGTCATATCACGCGTCCTGTAACAAATCTGCCGCATCTGCACACGGACGTAATCAGTCTAAATGTTCTGTAAAATCAGTCAACGGTGAAAATCAATAGTAGATTTAATCAGGTCCAACAATTTAACACTTATTGGACATAAACAAACACGTTAAATATAAAGTATTAAAAACAGGTAAGTTGATATTTGGAATAAAGTTGGACGGAACTGCATCAGTCAATGCAGCGCTCCGGACCGACCAATGAGGCCGACACACCGCCACAGAAACGAGAATGAGATGCATTCTTACATAACTGTGGCATTAAACTAAGTTAGTAAGGGCTCGTTTAAAATATTGCACACATACAGGTCGTTCAGATTACTTGTTAAAGTGCAATGAAATACCTTATATCTGCAGACAATATACGTCTGTTTGAGAATTGAGACTTTGTAATGGCCAAAACTCTTGAGTTTTGCATGCATCACATTATAGTGTGGTGTGCATGAAAATAATAAGGCGGCAGATCGAACTTATTTATAGTTCTCACATAGTCCTTCTACATCATCCCCACATAGTGTGCGTTATAAGTTAAGTGATCAGTCTCTTAAAGGCCATGTTGCAGGTTAACCACCACTTTCGATTAATGGGTACATAAATCACTCAAGATATGTATATCATTTTTAAAATGTCTCAAAAATGGTCTTAAAGATTTTTTAAAAGTTTTTGGTATTAACGTTTTTTTTACGCAACTCGGTGATGACGTCATGTTGGGGAGAAGTCGAGGAAAGGTAGCCTCAGCCTAGTATGATGCCGCGTTCCAGGCAACCCGTAACCCGTGTTTTTCCAACCTTAAACCCGTGAAAGTGCACTCGAACGGCAATCAAACCCGTGACTTCCCACCCATGAACTCGCGTCTCGTACTAGATCGATGTACTCCGAGTTCCGAGGTCACACAGCACGCGAAACAACAATGACAGCCCTTACGAATAATACTGCCTACGGATGCAGTGTTTATGCAAGTGGTACACGTTTTTAGACGATTTTAGATCAATGTAACGTTGCAATAAAATAAATAATCAAGTTACAATTCCTTGCGCTCAGAAAGTTTGGCGTAACTTGCCTGGAATGGTACAAAGTCGTTAGTAGTGGTATGAAATAGTGATTACGAGCTCAAAAACCTGCCTGGAACGCAGCATCAGAACTAACGTTATAGCGACTGACTGGGATGAGGAAGAGGTGGCAAGAGCCAACATGAATGATGGCCCGCAGCCGTGTAATTTTGATCGAGCCAGCCGTAAGAGGGCAAATGAGGAATTGCCAAGAACTGATGTCCGTCAAAGCCTTTGCATGGTCCGAGGAGAATGAGTGGAGAGTTGGTGAAGTGCCCTGGTCAGTTGCTATCATTTAGCATCGCAGCAATAAGCACTGGAGCTAGTCTACGAGCAGCAGTGCACAATAACGACACACACACACACACATATATATATTTTTTATTTTTTACTGTCATTGAGTAGCACCGAGTGAAAAAAATCTACGTTTTCTTTATATCTAGTGGCAGTGATCATGACGTTAGTTCAGATAAGTACCGGTAACCTTTGTCATAGTGTCATTGTACTGGTAAACTTTGTCATCTAGAAATAGAAGGCATCATGCTAGCTATATGGACGTTTCTAAGCGTTTATCTCTTCCTCCGGTGAAAATGTTGTTGCAAACGTAGCCGTGTGTCTGTCGCTGCGTTTGGCAGGTGCTTGTGTGGGTGTCATCCCATGGAAACTGCGCTGAAAAGCTTGTGCTGTAGGGAAGTGAGTGCGTTTGGGTCGCTGTTGGTCGATATCTCTCTATCTATCTGTCTGTCTATCTATATATGTAGTCTATCTATCTATATATATATCTATGTATTTATCTATTTATCTATAATCTGCGCTATCTGAATACTCTCGTCTACTACTCGTCTCTCTAGTCACTCTCAATGCTCTCAAGGCGTGCTTTGGTAAATTCTCTCCCCAACGTGACGGGATGCAATGCATTGTGGGGGAAAGGAGACCGCTATAAGATAGTACCTTGTCATTGTCTTTATTTATAAAGCCAAGAAAGAGTTAATCTCTCATGTATGAGAAGAGCGAATTGTCGTGTACCAGCCATTAAATGTGTGGGACACCAACTCCTCATTTTCTATATCTTTCATTTCATGGATTTAACGAGTTATCCGAGTCAAAGCGTTTATTTAAATGGCGTTTATTTAAATATTTATTTCTTTTAATTTTGATTATTATAACTGGCAACTAAGGGAAATCCCAAATTCAGTATCTCAGAAAATTAGAATATTGTGAAAAGGTTCAATATCGAAGACACCTGGTGCCACACTCTAATCAGCTAATTAACTCAAACACCTGCAAAGCCTTTAAATGGTCTCTCAGTCTAGTTCTGTAGGCTACACAATCATGGGGAAGACTGCTGACTTGACAGTTGTCCAAAAGACAACCATTGACACCTTGCACAAGGAGGGCAAGACACAAAAGGTCATTGGAAAAGAGGCTGGCTGTTCACCGAGCTCTGTTTCCAAGCACATTAATAGGGGAAGGGGAAGGGTAGGAAAAGATGTGGTAGAAAAAAATTGTACAAGCAATAGGGATAACCACATCTTGGAGAGGATTGTGAAACAAAACCTATTCAAAAATGTGGGGGAGATTCACAAAGAGTGGACTGCAGCTGGAGTGAGTGCTTCAAGAACCACTACACACAGATGTATGCAAGACATGGGTTTCAGCTGTCGCATTCCTTGTCAAGCCACACTTGAACAATAGACAGTTTCAGAAGCATCTAAAGACAAAAAGGACTGGACTGCTGCTCTGATAGTAGATTTTGCATTTCCTTTGGAAATCAGGGTCCCGAAGTCTGGAGGAAGAGAGGAGAGGCACACAGTCCACATTGCTTGAGGTCCAGTGTAAAGTTTCCACAGTCATTGATGGTTTGGGGTGCCATGTCATCTGCTGTTGTTGGTCCACTGTGTTTTCTGAGGTCCAAAGTCAACGCAGCCGTATACCAGGGCGTTTTAGAGCACTTCATGCTTCCTGCTGCTGACCAATTTTATGGAGATGCAGATTTCATTTTCCAACACGACTTGGCACCTCTACACAGTGCCAAAGCTACCAGTACCTGGTTTACATTTTTCATTTACATTTATTCATTTAGCAGACGCTTTTATCCAAAGCGACTTACAGATGAAGACAGTGGAAGCAATCAAAAACAACAAAAAGAGCAATGATATATAAGTGCTATAACAAGTCTCAGTTAGGTTAACACAGTACACGTAGCATAGGATTTTAAATAATATAATAAATAAAAAGAAAACAGAATAAATTTTTTTTTAAAAAGAATAGAGCAAGCTAGTTAGAGGTCTTTACACATACGCACACATACACAATTGCATAATAAATGAAAAGAAAATAGAATACAAAAAAATTAGAAAGGCAGATTTTTTTTTAAGAATAGAATTAGAATAGTGAGGGTTAAAGTTATAGGGTCAAATAAAGATGGAAGAGATGTGTTTTAAGCCGATTCTTGAAGATGGCTAAGGACTCAGCTGCTCGGATTGAGTTGGGGAGGTCATTCCACCAGGAGGGAACATTTAATTTAAAAGACTTAAAGCAAGCTTTTAGAGGGCACATAAGTCTGAAGTAACAAATTTAGGTAAATGAGTGCAGAGCCAGTGGTAGTTTTGTAGGCAAACATCAATGCCTTGAATTTTATGCGAGCAGCTATTGCAAACCAGTGCAAATCGATAAACAGAGGTGTGGCGTGTATTCTTTTTGGCTCATTAAAAATTAATCCTGCTGCCGCGTTCTGGATTAATTGTAAAGGTTTGATAGAATTGGCTGGAAGACCTGCCTAGAGGGCATTGCAATAGTCCAGCCTGGACAGAACAAGAGCTTGAACAAGGAGTTGTGCAGCATGTTCCGAAAGAAAAGGCTTGATCTTCTTGATGTTGAATAAAGCAAATCTGCAGGATCGGACAGTTTTAGCAATGTGGTCTGAGAAAGTCAGCTGATCATCAATCATAACTCCACGGCTTCTAGCTGTTTTTGAAGGAGTTATGGTTGATGTGCCTAACTTGATGGTGAAATTGTGATGAAAAGATAGGTTTGCTGGAATCACAAGCAGTTCTGTCTTGGTAAGGTTGAGTTGAAGGTGATGGTCCATAATCCAGGAAAAAATGTCTGTTAGACAAGATGAGATGCGAAAGCTACTGTCGGATCATCAGGATGGAATGAGAGGTAGAGATGAGTATCAGCATAGCAGTGGTATGAAAAGCCATGTTTCTGAATGACAGAACCTAATGATGCCATGTAGACAGAGAAGTGGTCCAAGAACTGAGCCCTGAGGCACCCAAGTAGTTAGATGTTGAGACTTGGACACCTCACCTCTCCAAGATACTTTGAAGGACCTATCTGACAGGTAAGACTCAAACCATTGAAGTGTGGTTCCTGAGATGCCATTTGCCAGTAGAGTTGATAGGAGGATCTGGTGGTTAACCCTGTCAAAAGCAGCGGACAGACCAAGCAGGATAAGTACTGAAGATTTTGATTCCGCTCTTGCCAGTCTTAGAGCTTCAACAACTGAGAGCAAGGCAGTCTCAGTTGAATGTCCACTTCTGAAGCCAGATTGGTTGCTGTCAAGGAGATTGTTGTGTGTGAGACTTGTTTGAACACAGCTCGTTCAAAGGTTTTTGCAATGAAAGGAAGAAGGGAAACTGGTCTGTAGTTCTCTAGAAAGAGATGGGTTGAGGTTGGGTTTCTTAAGTGGTTTAAGGACCATGGTATCCCTGTTTTTAATTGGCCAGCAAACTCGCCTGACCTTAACCCCATACAAAATCTATGGGATATTGTGAAGATGAAGATGCAATATGCCAGACCCAACAATGCAGAAGAGCTGAAGGCCACTATCAGAGCAACCTGGGCTTTCATAACACCTGAGCAGTGCCACAGACTGATCCACTCCATGCTACGCCGCATTGCTGCAGTAATTCAGGCAAAAGGAGCCCCAACTAAGTATCGAGTGCTGTACATGCTCATACTTTTCATTTTCATACTTTTCAGATTTCTAAAAATCCTTTCTTTGTATTGGTCTTAGGTAATATTCAAATTTTCCGAGATACTGAATTAAGTATTTTCCTTAGTTGTCAGTTATAATAGTCAAAATGAAAAAATATATCAGTCTGTGTGGAATGAATGAATATAAATACAAGTTTCACTTTTTGAATGGAACTAGTGAAATGAATCAACTTTTTGATGATATTCTTATTATGACCAGCACCAGATGCAACCTGTTCATTGTGTTATAAATCATCATACTCTTAGAAGCTATAACCATAAATAAGTAAATATTATAATGTTGTATCATCTCAAGTTTTTTTTAATAATGCATTATTCATTCATTATAATGGCTTAAGAATACTCTTATAATGTATTATAAATACGGGCTTCATAGAAAGTGTTACCATTACATTCATATAGTGCTTTTCTGGGTACTCAAAGCGCTTTACATGAAAGGGGGAATCTCCTCGTCCACCACCAGTGTTCAGCGTCCACCTGGATGATGCGACGGCAGCCATATTCCGGTAGAACGGCCAAATACAACACCAGCTTATTGGTGGAGAGGAGAAGGAGTGAAGCCAATCAATGTATGGGGATGATTAGGAGGCCATGATGGTCAGAGGCCAATGGGGAAATTTGGGATTTTTAATGACCACAGAGTCAGGACCTTGGTTTAATGTCTCATCTGACCCCAAAAGATTAATTCTACTGACAGTTATAAAGTTTCAAGTAGTTTTAGATCGTTTGTTGTAATAGAAACAATCTTTAGAATAAAAGCAAATGGGGGACAATTTTTTTCAACAAAATATATGTTAGATAATGTTGTAGTTGATGAAACATATTGAATAGTTCTCCTTGTAAAAACATGGGGTTTGTGTATGTAATGGTTTAAAAATTATATTTTTACATTTGCAGGAAGGTTTAGTTTATAAAATTCAGAAAGAACAAACTTTTTTAAAGTTACTGACAAGTGAACTGTTTTTCTTTTATTTTAGAGTTTATTGAAGAAGGTGATGAGAACAAAAAATGGAGTGAAGTTGATGAGAAAAATCATGTCAAAACTGGAGAAAAACCTTTGAGTTTCTCTCAAACCAAACGGAAAGATCTAAAGAAAAGAAGAGCCAAGAAAACTTTCACCTGCACTCAGTGTGGAAAAAGTTTCACATACAAATGTCGTCTTGATTTTCACATGAAAATTCACACTGGAGAGAAACCGTTCACATGTAATCAATGTGGGAAGAGTTATAAACAAAAAAGAAGCCTTATGGCACATGTGAGCGTACATACTGGAGAGAAACCGTTCACATGTAATCAATGTGGAAATAGTTTTGCACACATAACAACCTTTAAGAGACACATGAGAATTCACACTGGAGATAAAACGTATAAGTGTTCACACTGTGACAAGACATTCCATCACTCAGGATACCTGAAAACACATACGAGGATCCACTCTGGAGAGAAACCGTACACATGCAATCACTGCGGAAAGAATTTTGTATGGAAAGGAAACCTTAAAGAGCATATGAGATGTCATACAGGAGAGAAACCATACACTTGTGATCAGTGTAATAAAACATTTTTGAGGGTTTCAGACCTGAAGAAACACCTGACAGTTCATACAAAGGAGAAGCCGTATTCATGTTATTGGTGTGGAAAGAGTTTTACACGTGTTTCATATTTGAAAGAACATCAGAAAACGCATACTGGTGTGAGAGAGTACATGTGCTCTGAGTGTGAAAAAACTTTCACTTCGGCGAGCAGTTTAAAACGGCACGAGAAGATCCACACTAGAGAGAAACCTTACAAGTGTTCACACTGTGACGAGATTCAGTGATTCAGGAGACCTGAAAAAACATGAGAGGATCCACACTGGACTAAAACCTTATGAGTTCACAATGTGACAAGAGATTCAAAAGGTCAGCAGACCTGAAAACACATGAGAGGATCCACACTGGAGAGAAACCTTATCACTGCACTGAATGTGGGAAGCGCTTCAGTCATTCATCTGCTTTACACATACATGCAAAAAACTATCACAGTAAGGCCCCGTACAAACAGAGATGCCTTTAGCCGTATATGTACAAATTTTGTATGTTATTGGTGTGTCCTCTAGACGGATCCGGTGTTTTGGCAGCATGAAACTGCAAATTTTTCTTAACGGGTCCCAGAGTGGATCGATCTGATTTGTTTACAATTTGCTTTTGAATAAATATTGTAGTATCATGCTACAGTGTACATTCTGTCAGCTGCAGTTCTGGTGTCTCTGTCTGAACTGTACAACATCACATGCATTCACATCAGTGTTAACTCTGCTTTAGAGTTACTCTCACGGGTCACTGCACTTATTCGTAGACACAAAAGTACATTATTTGTATGTGCTTTAAAGCCTTGCTGGTTAAATGTTTCATTCATGCGCTGGTCTGATGTATGCCTTTTCTGAGCGTCGCATACACCCGAAGCATGCGCACCAAAAAGCCTGTCAAACAGCGCCTGATCTCTGAACTTAGTTATCTTTTGTGCTTATACTGTCAAAACACAGAAGGTTTACAAATAGACTACGATGGTTTGTCTAAAATGAAAGTAAGCAGTTGAGAGAGAACTTTTGTGCAAGGTTTTCTGGAAAAAAATTCCATATTCCCTCTGTTATTGTGTTAATGTGTTATTTCACCAACACTTCGTGGCCTATGCCTTGATGGTATGGTATGGTAGTTTGTGCATTTCCACGTTACGTTATGTTACGTGTAAAATACTTTGTGTTGTACGTTGCCATGACATTCAAATGCACACAAAACTTCTACGATGGTACCTCAACCTTTCACAGACACACCGTGAAATTAATGTTGAATTGATTTGCTTGTTAAGGTATTGTAAACTCATGAGGAAAGAAAAACTTAAAGCATACTCATATATCTTAAATCTTCTGGTTACATTATCCTAGGCTCTTTTCAATAAAATCTATGCAAAATAGGGATGCCCAACCGTTCTGTATAATACAGAATTGTTCCGTATTTAAGGCATCAGAGAAGCGTTCTGTATGAAAGCTATATAAAACACAGTTTGTCCTGTATTCGCAGGAATACGCCGTTTGGCCATCTTTACCATACAAATAACAAATGAATCATTAGCCCTATTCAGACGGGACTAGTTTTCTAAACTACGTTTGAGTTTCGATTCTTACCACCGGACGTCTGCGATTTTCATGTACCAATTCGGACGGGACTAACATCTCCGTGTTTATTACAGAGGTGGGAGGGTCTGATTTGTGAATCTGGGCGTCACAGAGATCACGCGCTCTGTATGCGTGCATTGCATTTATTCAGAATGATTGCCATTAGTATTATTACACAATAAATAATAAATGGCTAGTATAACAAAACCATGTTAATGTGTGGTTCCTTTAGTTTAACTTGTTTTCCTTTTTTTTCTTTTCTTTTTTTAATTAAACGACCCCCTGTAAAACTAGTCCCGTCCGAATAGGGCTATTGTTTTGCACAAATCATTGTTTGAATTGCGAATGTAGCCTCTCAAGGAAGGCTTTAAGAACTTGCAGAATACTCTGCCACCTGAACACTCCCACTTCACTTGTGCTAACGGCAATCCACAGAAGAGGATTAGGTCCATGCAATAAAAAAAATAAATAAAAAAACCTCTTGAGATTTAAAGTCGTTACATTTCGAGAGAAATGTCGAAATAAAATATTGAGAATAAACTTGTTAAAGGTCCCATGACATGGATTATTTCCTTTTCTTTAAATGCTTTTTAATGTTTCCTTAGGTGTACTTATATTGTTAGTATGATTTTTACATTTAAAATTTAGAAATAAAAAGCATTTTTATATCCTGATATTAGCCCTCTGGCTTGAATGCTCTGTTTGAAGGGGCGTGTCTGCTGTGAGACTCCGAGTAAAAGACAACTGTTGTGATTGGCTGACATCTTTGCATTTGAAATGCATATTACATGTGGAACCCCTCTCAAATATATATATATATATATATATATATATATATATATATATATATATATATATATATATATATATATATATATACTATTACAGCTGTCGAGATTAACGAATCGTGGATTTGTTGATTATATAATTATTTTTTTCGATCTTTTCCCATCACATGAAAGGCTGCAGTGATGAGTATTAAATAGACAGAGTCTGTTTATCGCGTGAATGCAGTCATCTCGTCATTATTGCAACACGTTTTCACTCACAAAATGCTTTCACCACAACTAACAGCAAACACATGAATACAGTAAGAGCTCCGTTGTGCAGCATAACAGCGTCATTCATTGTAACGGCAGTTTGGGCAAGTGTGCAGATATACTCGCGATGTGTGAGAGCTCCGAAAAAAAAGGGAGCGTTCTTTGATCGCTCTCTGTAGTTAAATCACAATTTAAATAACAGATTTGTTTCATGCTACTAAGAGAAACAACGTGAAGTTGATTGTTTAGTCACTGGCGTGATTCACTGTTGCATAAACAGTATTAAACGATTTAGAAAGAAAGTCTGTGTGAACTTGAATGATTAACTACACATCAGAAATCACTGATAACAGATCAGGCATTAATGAACACTGTTACTCACTGTTTGTGCCGGTGCTGTCGAATCCATATCATAAAAGTCTGTTTGTAACGCCTTTGCTGACATTGCGACTGAATTATATGTAAATATTTGGGCGGGCAAAGCAGAGAAAGGGGAGGTAACATTTCTCTTTACAACGTCACAAAGAGGAGATTCCAGATCAGCCCGTTTGAGCTTCCATTTTCTCAAAGGCAGAGAAAGATAGTAAAATCTCAATTTACACCGATTAAAATTTTTAGAAACTTGGGGACCACATACATGCTAGGGGAAGTCATATTAATGTTAAAAAACCTCAGAAAGGGAAATTTTCATGTCATAGGACCTTTAAATTACAAGAGAAGTTGTTACAACTGTCAAGAATAGTGAGTGATTTTTCTCTTTGCACTTCATTTTATTACCCTTAAAAATGTATTACAGTTGCTTTAGGTATTAGTCTATATGGTGTTTTATTTTTAGATTTGTTTATTAAATTTATTGAATGTTCCTGCTAAGTAAACCTTTTGTACCTGAAAATAAGCCATTGTTTGTTTTATTAGTTGTAGTTAGGGGCCAAGCACCGAAGGTGCGAGGCACCTATTGTTTTTGTTGGTGTTCTTATTATTATTATTATTACAAATGACATATGACGTCATTTTTCCGTCATAAAAACATGGCCGCAATTTTTTGAAAAACCTACTTTTTCGAACTCGTCCTAGACGGTTTGTACGAAAATTGAAGCAGATCATCTTCAGGCAGTGCTGACCAAAAGTTATGGAATTCAAGTTGATTTGTCAAATCATTTTCGATAAACGCTCAAACAAATTTTATGTAGCGCTTGCAAAAACAGACGTAATGCTGTATCTCCACAATGTTTTATCGTATTCAGACTAAACTTGGTACATGTCATCCCAACCATGACCTGAGGCAACATACTGCGTTTCGGCACAGCAGCGCCACCTACTGGTCCGGAGATATGAAAAATGGCTATTTTTGCTTATAACTTCTGAACAGTTTGTCCAAATCATAAAATTGGTATTGTTAGATTCAGGGCAACATGCCAAGTCGACTGATATCCAATTTTACCATATCAGAGATTTTGACTGTCGGCCATTTTGTATTTTGTGCTAAAATGCTGTATTTTAAGAATGCATGAACAGATTGTTACGAAACTTGGTATGGGTCATCAGCATAATGTTCTGAAAGAGCGTGAGAAGTTTTGAAACAGCACCACCTAGTGGTGAATTGTTTTTTTCAAATGCTTATAACTTTGGGTGTGGTCGACTTATTTTCACGAGACTCATCTAATTAGTCTCCTGAAACCTTGCCGAGTCCTACGATACCAAACATGCTAGGTTTCGCCTTACGGTTTGTGTAGCGTTGTGATTTAGCGCTTAAAAAACGTTTGGCTATATCTTTGAAACCGCTTGTCCGATCGAGACGAAACCTCCATCAGAAGTTCGGAAACATAGGTCGATAGCTAAAAGTCAATGCCCAAATGCAAAAATATCGATAGTAAGGTGTTGTAAAATTCAATCAAAGTCATGTGTCAGTGATTTTTTTTAAGTGTTTTTTCATATAAATGTCTATAGCTCTGAAGTCAATTAAGATATTTTCACCAAAACTGACACACATATGTATGGGCTCACTCTGAGGACACGTAAAAAAAATTGTGGGACTGAACCTCTTGGTGGCGCTATAATAGAACAAAACATGGAATTCCCATTGACTTTAATACAGTCTTGTGAAATAAAAAAAACTTTTTCAAACTCCTCCTAGACCGTTTGTCCAATTTTCACCAAAATCGAATCGTATCATCTCCAGACCGTGACGACTGAAAGTTATGGATTTCGTGTCAATAGACAAAACCGTTTTTGTATAGCGCAGCAGCTATAGTTTAGGCATGATGCCAAAATGACTTTTCCAGCTTTATCTCTGCAATGCCTTGATATATTGACACCAAACTTTGTACGTCATTATCACCTTAATCTGACCACATCACATTAATTTCAATACAGTAATACCTATTGGCCAAATGTGATATACCATAAATCATTAGTAGTGACTATTTATAATGTTCTGCCAATTTGCCTAAAATCATCTTATGACTTTGATTGTTGCAGTTGGTCGGTTTCTACTTATAATGTTTGTTTAACTCCTAATTTTGCCACTACTGTGAATTTCGATGTAAGTTTAGGAATTTTGGTCTGATTGATTTCTAAATTGGCAGGCAGTGTCTTTGTCTGCATTGCCATCAAATTACATGTACTTTGAAAAACATGGTTGCTATATGTCAATTACATTTCAGCACCTATTAGACAGGGATAATAAAATCTGAATGAAACAGTCATACTGTGTAGCATATATTGTCTATTATGCATAAAGTGAGCCTACATGACAGTAAATAGACAATAATGAACAAATATAAACTATGCTTACTGTAGTGCCTACCTTGCAGACTTCCTCTTCAAGTGGAGCCCATTGACGAAATATTTGATTCTAAATATCTAGGTTTTTTCAGTATGCATCAATGCCAAATAAAGGTGTAAAATATATATATATATATATATTATACTATACTCTCCTTTCATAAAAACTGCCAGTAGGTAGTAGAATTTTTTAACGAGCAAGTCATTGAATCTTTCAATCAAATAGCTTATATTCAATAAAACCACCATTCTTGTTCAAGTGATAATACTTATCTTATGTTATTAATATAAAAATATGCCCCCATAAATGTATATATTTAGCCAAAACAAAATAAGTATTTTATAGAAAATTTATATTATCTTGAAAAGAAGACTAAAATGTTATATTAATTTTAAATCGACAGCAATATATTTGTGTCAACTTGAAAAATATTAATATTGAAAATGTGTTTTATTTTATTGATAAAGTTTTAAACTTTTCAGCATTTGACAGATTCTATGTAAAACAATGTTGTCATCATAGTTATACAAATTATTTAGATCAATACATTTATTTCCATTTAAATTGATGTTAACTAATTTAAAATAACAAACATTGGGCTTAAAAGTGTCCTTATACTGGGGCTCACTCTAGTGGCAAACATTAATATCACAGACTCTGTATTTCAGTTGAAATGGCTGATATAGGCTACATTAGAGATATAATTCACCTTTAGTGCTTTTAACTTTCATTATATTACTTATAGCACCAAGACACGTTCTATCAACAGAAAACACTACTTACATTTGTATTTTATACAGGATAATTATTTTTAAGGAAGCCATATGACCCAGTATGCATCCCTGCTGTTTAAAAGCCTATTGATTGTTCATATAAAGATTGTTACGTCTACATTACAGAAGTCTGTGTACTTTTTGATCATTTCATTTCCTGTTTGGAATGGAATAACGAGGATTGAAAACCAGCTCGTTTATTAGTTGTTTAAAAACGAAAAATTTGATTTTGGCTTGATTTTCCATTTTTCGTTTGTGGTTTACAAATCGGTTTATGGGTTCGATATTTCATTTGCACACATGTGCGGCACTGAAATGCCCCCTTCATCTGATTGGTCAAACCGCTCCGCCTTCAGTAGGCTACGTGCTTTTCTTTCTGTCAGGCAGAATAAGAGTCAGTAGGAGTGCGCAATGACAAATGCACTTTAATAAAATAATGTCTGGAACCACCACTCACTGTTAACTACGCACAATATTTGAAGCAGAAATATTTTGCTGGTCACGTAATTCATGCTGCTGCGACTTGCAGGCGACCCCAATATAATGTGAACCACAGTACATGACAGATTATTTTAGCTTGATATTTCCCATTGATAAATACAGTGCAAATAGTTCCGTATCTTTGGATAAAAGGAAAGTGTAAATAAAAATCAATAATAGGCTGAACTGTACCATGATAATATGTCCGTAACATTTACCACTCTCGTCTTTTATTTGCATCAAAAGGTAGGCATGTGTGACATATGTAGACTATAAATAATTTAGAAAATTGAATAGAAATAAAGTTTATGTTTATGAATGTAAGCATGTGTAGCCTACTCAGTTCACACGAAAATAAAGAGACAGAAAAGAGAGAAGCTAGAATCAGTGAACGTACATTGACACTGACAAAATGTTCAGGTTTGGTATTAATTAAAATCATGTTGGTTGAATAGCACGGCATACCTTTAAAAGATATTAGTTTTATTATAAAACTAATATAATATTATAACATACTGAATTGGTCGATGTTTCTCTGAGTTTTATTTATTATGTTGGCTTAAGAAAGTGTGCTTTATGCTTCACCAAACTCACCTCAGACCTTCAGATTGGTCTGACTCGCTTATATTTTTTCTAACTGTTCAGAATTACTTTCCCAAAAAAATCCATTGACTTGCGTTATTTGAGTAATGAAGTGTCCACTAGAGGGGGCGACAGGATAATAAGTGTTTTCTACCCTCTTTCCCTGTTTGCATCAGTTTAAATGACAAATAAATGCATGAATTGCATTTATAAATACGCCATATCACTCTCTAGTTTATTTTAAGATATTGGTATTCACACTAGTTTTTGCATTGGTTTCAGTTCTGTTTAGGCTTTTGTAGTTTGTAATGCTTGTTATGTTAATAAATGTATATAGGCCTAACACATTTAAACTTCTATCTATCTTTCTATCTATCTATTGGATATCATATTATGGCATTTTGCCCATTAGAAATACATATTTGGTTTTAATGTTATAAGGTTTAGAATATATAAATGAATGGCAATGCATGCTTTAAACAGTTTAATATATATCCTCACTTTAATTGATGTTCTAAATTAATGTGAGCTTTCATTATAGCACAGGCACATAGATAGTCACTGTTTTCATGGATGCGAACGAAACATTCAAGATCACAAAAGTTCACAGGCAAAACCAACCTTTCCAGAAATTATAATAAAAAATAATGACAGAGAGTTATTTGTATATATTGACAATAAGTAGCATTGTTGTATTTAATTAAATCAATTTAATACTGAAAATTCATACATTTGTATTATCAATCCAAATGAGTATAAATGCATAGAAATAACAACGAATTCACCAAACACAGGTGTGCATAATGGGCAACCCATGAAACAAATGAGAACACACTCGAAACATAGGCACCTCAGAAAAACATAACATAAGTTTAAACATAAGAATGAACTCAGAAACTATTGATATTTATTTTTTAAATCAAAATACGAGTCCTAGAACAGAAACAGAACATGAAAATACATGCACTTCCAAAAGACAGCTCTTCATGCCTAAATACAACATCACAGCAGCAGTATGGTGGTGAGGAGAAGAGACTAAGGTGGAGAAGACCGAGGAAGACACCACATAACTAGTGGAAGAAGAGCCCATGGGTGTGCAGTGGAGGAAAGACTAATGCAAAATCAATTAAGCTTGCCATGGCAGAAATGGCATAGTGGGATGCCTTGATGGAGGCGCAGGAATAGAGGCTCATGGTGGAGGTGGTGCAGACCTGTATAGATCAGATGGAAGACCAAGGTGAAGTCAGCAAGGCTGGAGAACCAAGGTGATACCCCTTTACTGGAGGGCCAAGGTGGACATAGAAGATCTGCAGATTGAGGCAGAGCTGGTGGGAGTGACAAACATGGTGAAGCTGGAGCGATGGACTACAGGAGCCAGATGATTGGATGGTGCAGGCAGAGTCTGTTGTTTTAACTAGAAGGTGACTGATGATGTGTAGTGTCTTCATAGTCCTAGAACACAATGAAACAAAATTTTATATGATGTTAAACAAAAAGTATGCAAATTTCTAATATATGCAAAACAGCAATTATAAATACTAAATATGCTAAATATTTTAAAGATGTTTTTCAGTAAGAATGACAGAGTGGGTTACCTTGATAGAGCCAGATGGTTGGAGAACCAGTGTGATACCAGTGGACCAGACGACCAAGTGGAGATGGAATATGTATGGGACAAGGTGAAGCTGGTGGGAATGAGGACGATGGTGCAGCTGGAGGGATAAAGGTCCCTGGTGAAGCTGATTTATAGGACGGTGCAGACATAGCGGTAGGCCTGGAAGTCTGTTGTGGAGGTTGGTGGATCTCAGACCAGAGCAGAGCTGAATAATGAGGGACCCGTTGAACCAGAGGGATGAAAGGCCATATAGTAGAGCCAATGGAGTGAGTAGCAAAGGTGGAGCCAAGGCAACAGAAATCAAAACCAAACAGATTAGAAAACTAAAATAATCACTAGCAATGAACTGAAGAAACAGAGGAGATAAAACTACTAAGCATAATGTTTAACCAAGAAAACAAATAAGAACATAACAAACATAGGTCATTCAGAAAACAGTATGTAAACACAGGAACATTTGAACATAATTAACATTAAAATAAAAGACCTAAAACAGAAACAGAATAAGACATATATAATGTTGAAGTCTAGTGCCTTTCTTGACCTGACTTAAGCTTGAACCAGCAAGTTTTCAGTCCTACTTTTGAGTCTTGGGTATTATGCAAAACCACACGTATGGGAGTTGTGACTACATGGTAGGTACATTTGTAATTTAGTAAGTTACAGTTACAAGTATACTGTAAGTTTGCAGTTACAAGTATACTTCAAAATACATTTGCTTTAAATAAGACATTAAATACACGTTGTAATTACATTGTAATACAAAGTGTAATGAAAATTAGTTCTTTGTGATACTAATGTCCTGTTGTATACAGTTTCTGCTGTAAATGGAAGTATGCATGTTGTCATGACTATGCCATCTGTGTTTCATCCTGTATTATCTTGAAATGTCCTCGTAGTATTCCTACAAACAAAACAACAAAAATATTTTTCAATTATGTTGTAATTTAAAAAAAATCTGAATATGCAAAAACTATAAATACTCACAAAAAGTCTGTATTTAGGAGCATAGTTTTAGCGAAGTGCAGTCTTTTTGTTGTCTGCTGTGCATCAAATGAAGTAGGGTTTTTTTTCTCAAGTAGATGAACAGATAGTCAGTTGTTTTAAACCAGAAGATGATGGAAGTGTCCTCATAGTCCTACAAAACAATAAAACAAAATTTTGTTGTTTCATGAAGTTTTATGCAATATTAAGAAATTTAATGAATAATATGGTTATGAAAAGCACATTCAAAACAGCATTTAATATACTTACATCAGGTCTCAGTGAAGATGATTCTTTGTTCTGATTACTAGATGGTAAGAGATGAAATGTTCTTTTTTTAACAGGAGTATGTCACTTGTTTAATTTAGATGGAGGATGAAATGCTACAAGTTTTGAATGTAAATTGAGAAGTTCTCAAATGTCCTTAAGCTCCAGATTGTGGCTTGAGAAAGGTTTCTGCTAAAAAATGTGAAAGTAGCACTACTGGTTTTGGTATCTTACATCCTTTAAACCATAATTTACTTAAATTAATAAATAAAATTAGCTGTACACGATGTTTTATGGTATTACATAATAGGGAAGGAAAACAGTGTTGTAAGTAGAACAACAAAGTTCTTAGCATAAAATTTGCTGTGTAATGGCAATATTGAACAAAAACACTTTAGCTAGTTCAGGAAAAATATTTGAATTTGATGTCAATTTATCTGACATGCGCATTTATTTTACAACATTTTAGAAAATAAAAAAATGACTACTACAAGAAGTGGTTCTACTTACAAACTGAAAAAAAAAATCAATCACAAAGTGCAACTTCACAGCATGGACATAGCTTGTGAGAAAGCCATTCTGAATCTCTTTTCAGAATTGATGCAAAAAAGGCTTTTATTTAAAAATGTAGTACTACTAAAAGTAAATATGTAATGTAATTTGAATTCTACAAACCTGAATACCTAATATGATGGTCTGGCCCCATAGTCAAAATCTCAAGATACAACCATGCTATAAAGACTAACACTAATGGGTGTGGTTTTGCATAATACCCAAAAACTTGCTGATTCAAGCTTAATGCAAGCTCAATAAATTTAATAAACATTTAGTGAGGAAAAAAAGGAGACCAGGGCTGGATGACACAATTTTAAATACAACTTTTAAATAACCTTGCCAAAAACAAACAAAAAACAATATACAATTTCACAACAAAATATTTGGCATTTTTAGACAGCTGCTGAGGAATTTCAGAAGTCCATATGTATGTCTATAAATAAACATTATTTGCTATTACTACCATGATATGTCCCAATTCCTGCAACATGCCCTAATCAAAATCCACTAGCTATGTATTATGGGGTTGATTGGCACAGTTTTAAACCACAAAACAAAAAATAAAACAAGTTAAACAATTTTGGAGTGGCCTGGTGGCTTGACTTCTTGCCCCAAATGCGTTGGTGAATCTAGATAAACTTGGGCTAATCATCTTGTCAACAGTGGCAATGGCTTATTCAAATATCTGCTCTATAAACATTTAGTGGTAATTTACACACCATGGTGACCATGGTAAGGGTGAATCAGAGTTTCTATTTAGGAGAGGGAGCCTGAGAAATGAGCAATTTATATTGGAGGAACACAGTAAAAAAAGGTTAAAGTGATAAAAAAAGGAAAAAAAGCTTTATTTAACCATAATTAAAAAGACAATCAGTAGTTTGATGAAAACTTTTGTCCTCTATGGTATGCTCTATTTAACCCTCTATGGTATGGTGTTGCCTACGGTGTTGCCTCCAGGCTGGTCATTTGGCCACTATAGTGGGTAATTGGACAAATAGTGGGTTCGTGGGACGGGGGCATGACTTGGGACCGGTCAACAGGACATTTGGACACTATAGTGGGTAATCGGACAAATAGTTGGTTCGTGGGATAGGGGCGTGGCTTGTAAGTGGTCAGTGGGGATCGACGGGACATTTGGCCACTATATTGGGCAATTGGACAAATAGTGGGATGGGGCGAGTGGCGCCAAACTGAGGATGAAGGCGGCGCTACTTCTGGGGGTCTCTGATAATCAGGGTGCTCCCGTCAGGCCCCCCCCCCCCTGACCCCACACGGGTCATTAGGTCGGCCAGGGAGGTCTTCCACATGTTTGACCTTACTGTTTTTGAGGCCTGGCTCCTCTACTGGAGAGACAGCAGAGTTAGGATGAGGTTCATATTAGGATATAAGGTTATGGTGATTGTTAATGTTTTAACCTTGAACAAACCGATTGTAATGTTTTGATATGATAACTTGATATGATGGTTTGTAGTACTTGCGTTTCACGATGGTACAATGTTGCCTGAGGGCAACAGCTGGATAATAAATGTTACTTTTTATTAAATATGTAATGTGTAATTCATTAAAAACTTGATAAATATGTTTGTTCAAGTGTTTAGTTAAAGAAATTGATATTTTCAATAAATATATAAATTTTTTCTTCATGAAAATGTCAAATGTTTACATTTGTCCATAAAACTTTTAATTAATTAATAAATGTAAAAAATAATGATAATGTTTATTGACATTGTTAAAGCTCATTTTTAAGCAGGAAAAACAAACAATTATTTTGTCACTGATATCATATTGCGTACCATAGAGGGTTAAAAATTAACCTTGTGCCAATCAACCCCTGTGCCAGCCAACCCGGTCTACAGTACCTTCTCTCCCCTAGGGAGCCGCCTTGTCTTGTGTCTTTCCTCCCTACCCACCCCCTCCCCCAATGGCAGGCGGAATCTTTAGCACAGCAGTGAAATGAGTATTGTCTGGTGAAAACTATAGTACGTATGCAAAACGTCAGCACTTATACCTTCCATATCTTTAGTATAAACATGATCTATTAATGTACCTTTTTCTGTTGTTGGATTGTGTACCTGTTGACTGTATCCATGAGTTTCCATTAATTTCACAACTGTAGATGAAGAAAAGATGTCTTCATTAAAGTCTCCCATGATTATTTTGTGTCCTGGATGCTTTTCCACCTCTTCAATAACCTGTAATAGCTGCTGTCGAAACATGTCAGTTTTATATGAGTTGAGCCTGTATAAGAGGGCAGCAGTCAAATTGACATGTGGAACTGTTAAGTATAACCATTCTAAATTCCAGTTCTCAGGAGTAAAGATGTTACACTCAATTTTGTCAGAACAATATATTCCAACTCCACCGCCTCTCTGATGTTTTAGATCAATAAAAACAGCATTACTGTTGTCATAACACTTAGCTCTTGAGTTGTGCTTGAACAAAAATTCTGGTATTTGTGGTTCTTGTGCTTTGTCCTCAGCATTTAGCCACGTCTCTGTCAAACAAATACAATCAGCATTCATTAGAGCTTTATGCGCAAGAACATCCTGAAAGTGAGCTTTCAGACTTTGTACATTAAGCAGCGCTATTCTGAATGTACCAAGTGATTTAGTGTAACTGTACTCTTCCAAAGTGAATTTTGGCATATCTTTCAAAGCCAACTCAATTTTGTCATTAGAAAATATAGCCGACTCTTTAAAGTCCTCAATTATTAAGCCACTGAGAGATCTTACACGGCTCAATGCAACATATGCTTGCCCTGCTGTAAAGATTTTCTTTAGTGATACAACAGCTTTATCTACTGTGAGTACTTGCACTTTGTGAACTGTACATGCCCATGCTAATCTGAGAGGAAACTGACGCCTTATACCACCATCATTTGTGACTTGGTCTTCTTGTTGTCACGTACAGTGTTACAGATAACACAGGAGAGGGAACCAATTGCAGGTAAGGTGTTTATTTAGGGATAATCCAAAGAGAATAAACAGTCCAGGCAGGGGTCGATATCCAACAAATCCAAATCCAACATAAACAAGACGCAAGGCAAGGCAAGATGACGGACATGAATAAACTTTCAACATTAAACAAGGACTCCGTAAAACAGACTCAGACAGACCGGGTATAAATACACAGAAGGATAATGAGGGAACAGGAGACAGGTGGGGAACAATCAATTACTCAACAAGGAGGAAGGTGACCAAATAAGGGAACAGGAAGTGATAAGGTGACAGACACCGTGAGAAAGGAGGACATCTAGTGGAACCCCAGAGAACACAACCCAGACACTGTGACAGTACCCCCTCTACGGAGCGGCTCCCAGACGCTCCATGACAGACACAAAAAAAGCGACCAGGAGGGACAGGTAGACAGGTAGAGGCTCAGGGGGAGGGACGGAGGGCCAGAAAAGAAAAACATAGGGAACAGGCACCAAAATGTAAACACAAAACAGGGAGAACAGGGGGGAGGAGGACCGGAGGAGGTTCAGGGGGAGGGACGGAGGGCCAGACTCATTGAGGGGAACAGACAGAAACATAACAGAAACTAAGAAACACAAAACAGGAGTCCATGAAGGACATCATGTGGCGCCCACCAGAGTGGAGCAGAAGACCACCACAGCCGTGTGGTCAGGGCGGAAGCCCCCCAGGGCGGAGCAGAAGACCACCACAACCGTGTGGTCAGGACGGAAGCCCCCCAGGGCAGAGTAGAAGACCACCACAACCGCGAGGTCAGGACGGAAGCCCCCCAGGGCGGAGCAAAAGACCACCACGTCCTAGTGGTCAAAGCCAGAGTCCTCCAGGGCAGAGCGGAAGACCACCACAACCGTGTGGTCAGGGCGGAAGGCCCCCAGGGCGGGGCAGAACACCACCACAGCCATGTGGTCAGGACCAGAGCCCCCCAAGGCGGAGCAAACCTCCGTGCGGCCGGACCAACGGGACGACTAAACTCTGGTAAACTCCTGGTGTCCTTACTGGACTCCAGAAGATCGGTGCTGGCCTGACTCTGCTCTCGAGGATCATTGGTGACTGGTCTTTGTTCATGAAGACCATCGGTGACTTGCACTTGTACATGAAGATCAATGGTGACTTGCACTTGTACATGAAGATCAATGGTGACTTGCCTTTGTTCATGAAGACCATCGGTGACTTGCACTTGTACATGAAGATCATTGGTGACTTGCATTTGGTCATAAAGATCAATGGTGACCTGCCTTTGTTCATGAAGATCACCGGTGACTTGACTCAGTCCTTGAAAATCACCAGTGACTTGACTTGATTCTGAAAGGTCAACGGTGACCAGCCTAGTCTCTGGAAAGTCCATGGTGACCAGCCCTGACTCTGGGGGGGTCATCGGTGACCGGCCCTGACTCTGGGGGGTCATCGGTGACCGGCCCTGACTCTGGGGGGGTCATCGGTGACCGGCCCTGACTCTGGGGGGGGTCATCGGTGACCGGCCCTGACTCTGGGGGGGGTCATCGGTGACCGGCCCTGACTCTGGGGGGGGTCATCGGTGACCGGCCCTGACTCTGGGGGGGGTCATCGGTGACCGGCCCTGACTCTGGGGGGGTCATCGGTGACCGGCCCTGACTCTGGGGGGGGGTCATCGGTGACTGGCCCTGACTCTGGAGGGTTCCCTGGCACTTGACTTGACTCTGGAGAGTTCACTGGCACCTGACTCGACTCTGGAGAGTTCACTGGCACCTGGCCATGACTCTGGACAGGCGGCCATCTTGTACTGTGGTGCTGGGCTGGCGGCCATCTGGGATTGTGGCGCTGGACTGGCGGCCATCTTGTACTGTGGCGGTGGACCGTTGGCCAATTTGGGCATTGGCGCTGGGTTAGCGGCCATCTTGTGCTGTGGCACTGGACTGTCGGCCATCTTGTGCTGTGGCGCTGGACTGACGGCCATCTGGTGCTGTGGCGCTAGGCTGATGGCCATCTTGGGCTGTGGAGCTGAACCGGTGGCCAATCTGGGCATTGGCGCTGGGCTGGCGGCCATCTTGGGCTGTGGCGCTGGAACGGTGGCCAATTTGGGCATTGGAGCTGGGTTAGCGGCCATCTTGTGCTGTGGCGCTTGGCTGGTAGCCATCCTGGGCAGTGGTGCTGGACTGGCGGCCATCTTAGGTTGTGGCGCTTGGCTGGTTGCCATCCCGGCCAGTGGTGCTGGGCTGACGACCACCCCGCCGGAAGAGACAGAAGTGGCTGGGGCATCCCACCGAAGCCGATGCTGCAGGTAGCGCACGAATTCTCCGAATTCCAGTGTCTCTAACTGCGCCATCTCTTCCTGAGACACTGGATCATCCAGCCCGCCATTAAAATAGTCTTTAATTGATGAGACCATCTGCTACATCAATATTTTTTTATATGACCTTTGCTCCAATACCCAGGGAAACGCATGCAGAAAAACATGAGTTGAAAATGTTCCTATGAAATCCAACTTTACGTTCCATTCGTCCAGTTTTGGAATTTTTCACATAATCTTGAGCTTGTATACTGATTGGGCCTCTGGGCAACATTCATGAAGTCTTTCAATTTTGTATTTATCAACTTCGGCATTTGTAGCGAATATGAGAAGATCATTACAATTCTCCCCAGTTTCACAGTTTTTTAACATAGCAATATCAGTAGTGGCAAGAGGTTCATTTTTCTTTCGTATTCTGAGTCGATTTAACATTTCAGCAAAACTTGAATCTTGCTGTCGAACAACTTTAGTTAATTCAGCAAGTTCAAAGTTATTCTCCCATAGGTTAACTCCTTTTGCATCAGCATAGAGAGCAGTTCCTTTAACAGGCAGAAGCTGAAAATAATCTCCCACTCCAAGAATGCTCACTTTTCCAAAGAGAGAGTAGTCACCAGTTTGTTTTATTTGTCGCAACCTTCCGTGAATATAGGACAAAAGACGATGGTCAACCAAAGACACTTCATCAATAATCAAAATTTGCAAATTACCCAATTTTGTCCGTAAAGAATTTTTTTGTCATCACTAAGAGGCTGATATGGCAGTCTGACGTTTGCACCGATTAGAAATTTATTATGTAATGTGGAAGCTCCGATGTTAAATGAAGCGACTCCCGTAGATGCGGTCAACAGTACTGTGATATCATCAGGATTCTCAGACAACTGGGATAAAAGTCTGGAAGATTCATACTGTATTGCCTTGATTAGATGGCTTTTTCCTGTGCCTGCTCCACCAGTAAGAAATAATCGAAATGGTTCAGGGTTTTGTCCAAGTATTTTCTGTAGACACCACTTTCGCACTTTGTAGAACACAGCAGATTATTCCTCATTTACTAACCTCAGTAAATGCAGTGCTTCATCTCTTGGCATTGTAGTGTGGTTTGACTCAATGGTACACATAGTTTGAGGATTTCCTGTCAGATCTGGAATAAGATCTTGAGTGTCATCTTCATCAGGCAATAGTTTATCCTTCATCAGTTCTATACATTCATCACGCTGTTTTTCTGTTTCAGGACATATCTGGGCCCAAGCGTCTTCTAAATCCACATCTTGCTCTAAAAGCTGTTTAGCTTGGTCTATTTTGTCACTTTCCTTTTCAAACAATTCTCTGTTGCCATCAACAATGGATTTCACTTGTTTCACTTCACAACCACTTTTTATGACACCAGTGTTGTAGAACTCCTCATATGTGTTGTAGTTGCTCGGCTTCAGATCAAACTCATCGTAATATGGTAAGAAAAGCTGCAGCAATGAATGATAATATTTTTCTGGATCTTTAGTGGGTGAAAACCTTGGATACCTCACTACTGCAGATTCAGTTCGTGTTCTTCGTTTGACATGGCCATTGTTATTATTGAGTTTAATTATTTCATTTTCTGCTGTTTTGTTATGTGAGGAAACCTCTGATTTTGTCAGAACTCTGTACTCAGAACAAAAACTGGCAAGACATATATTTTCTAGTGGCTCTTTCTCTGGTCTGTTTTTGTACCTGTCAATGAGACTTGTCATCAAAAAACTGCTTTCATCATCAGACTGGTCATTTTCCACTTTGTTTCGGAGCATATTCAAAGGCAAAGTCATCTTTACAGGATTTTGTCCTATTGGAATAAATTGTACTTTATGAGAATATTACTTCAAATGCATGCCTGTCAGTCTGTATACAGCCTCTTGAGCAGAGATTTCTCTGTTATGCAGATAGACACTTCCCAACTGTTTTAATACTGCTTTAGCATCAAGATTTCCGTTCATCGCTTCGCTCTGAGTACGCTGAAGCAAAAGACCCATCTCTTGTTCTGCTTTTGTGATATAACTGATTATATAGACCACTACAGAAAAAGCATCTGTGACATACTGAATGTTCATATTCCCTTGCCAAGCATGCAGTAAGTCTCGTTTATACTGGTTTACCCTAACATCTTTTGGATTTCTTTTCAAGACAATACTTTTCTTTTTGGTACACCTGTTGTATGCTTTTTCAAACATAGTTTGATTAATCCCAATCGATGAAAAAAGGCATCAACCGAATCCAAATTCACATCAGAATTTAAAGCAGTTTTGACTTTCTTTATAATTGCACTTGCTGTGTCATCTCCATCTTTACCTTTCAACTCATCTGCATGACTTGGTCTTGTAATAAAAGTACGACTGGATGGTGGTCGTGGGAAATTAAATCTACAAACTGTATTTTTCTTCCGGCATGTTTTTGAATGTCTTGTACTGTGCTTCTGAACACTGTTCACTGTTTCGTATCATTTTCTGGTGGTGTCTCACATGTGATGTAAGTGTCAATGAACTCAGCAACCAGAGGATCATTGTCTGCGTCATTATCACTGAGCTTCGGAGCATCTTCCACCCAAAACAGACAGTGGACATGAGGAGAACCACACTGTTGAAATTCAACACGATAAAAGTAGTCTTATCTTGCCAATAGGCTTTGCTGGTGACATTATGACATTTTTCAGAAAACAATGCCATCTGTGATCAAACATTCATGCTGCAGTGACAGGATTTCGTCTTATGAGTCCACATTTCTCAGACCAGTCAAGCTCATCAACATTTATTTGTTTCCCCTCTTGCTTAAGAATAGTGTTCATCATTTCAGGCCATCTCAGGTCAGCAGAACTAAAAGATGCAAAGAATGTTGGTATGCCTAGTTGTCTGATCAGGGCAAACATATCTTTTTGCGTAGACATCCAATACGGAGGAGTTCCTCTTACTGGTCTTAAGAACTTATATCCTTCATCATAATGTAGTATTCTTTGCAAGGAATGAGAGTTTGTTAGCATATCTTGTGTGACTTTTAAACAATTTTTTTCACAACCTTTCCTCAGTGCAATTGATACATTAGACACAATTTGATCAACTTCTGATATATACTGTGCATAAAAAATAAAGTCTGTGCTATGTGCAAAACGTCCATCTGCATTTAGTATTATTGCATTTAGGTATCGTGATAATGTCATTTTTTCCTGTCTTTCGTCATGAAATGTTGGAGCACCAGTAGGATAGAGAACAGGGAAACACTTTGCCTCATTGTCTTTATCAGTTAGCAACTTGACAGGACTGTTACCTTCACCTGGAGCAACGTTTAGTACATCATGAAAATGTTGATCAATTATTTCTGGACCCAGATCAACAGGTTGTAGTGATGTGTCTGACAGAAGACCATTTTGTTCTTTAATATATGTTATATCTTCCTCTGGGTCATCTCCAGCTCCATTATGATCATAATTTTTAATCAGTTACATCTTGTTCCTCCATTTCAAAATCATCTGCATCCTTGTCTGATTCATCAGTTGCATTCAAAGAGTTTACCCACTGCTCATTAAACTCCACATCATTATACCATTTATTATGTCTCATCAAATAAGACAGTGCATGTCTGACACGATCAGTGCTGACATATTTATATTCATAATGGCCTTTATATGTTAATTTCCATTTCAGTTTTATTCTTATCATGTGGTCATCACATTCATTACGTGGGAGAATATTTGAGACATTTGTGGAATTAACAGAAACACACACTACAGGTCCATGACAGCCATTCTGTTTTCCATGGGGAAGACAAAGAAACTTCATAAAAGGAATATTGTGTGCAATAAAATGTTCTTCCAAAGAGTTCAGACCTTTTAGTTCTTTTGGAACGTCCACCAAATGCATGTTGTTGGCAACACTCTCTTCAGGCAATTTCCCACCAAGGATTTTACAATTGCATGTAGGGATGGGACGGTATGAAAATTTAATATCACGATTATAGTGACTAAAATTATCACGATTATCAATATTATCACGGTTTTGTTGAAACGAGATGAAAGTGTTCAAAAATAGTTGATGCTCACACTGAAAACATTTCAGCAAGTTTTATATTTAATAATCAACAAACAACTAATAAAACAAGCAACTCTATGCACTTAATTTAAAGAAAGATTAAATTCTGTGGCATTTCCTTCCTTACAATGAAAAGTGTAGAAGCATAGAAAAGCATAGAAAAGTCACTGACTTTCGCCATTCCTTCTCGAAAAAAAACAAAAAAAACATTGTGCGCTGCGCTTGCGTCAGACTGTTGC
Organism: Carassius carassius; assembly: GCF_963082965.1. NCBI lineage: Eukaryota > Metazoa > Chordata > Actinopteri > Cypriniformes > Cyprinidae > Carassius > Carassius carassius. The sequence continues at coordinate 24,859,581 of NC_081780.1, forward strand.
TGGCTGGACATGATTTAATAGTGAGTTATTAAAACCGCGATAATCAAACACGGTTTTAATGATAATTCATTTTTAAACGATATTACTAACCTTCAGCACATTTTATCACGGTTATCAATAAAACCGGTTATCGTCCCATCCCTAATTGCATGCATGGCAAATCCACAATTTACAAGCCGAATTACCTGATAAATTGCATCTTTTCTCAGATGCAGTATTGCATTCATGTAAATACTTTAGTGTGATGCATCTTTCAGCCTAATCATTAATTTGTTGACCTCTGGTTTTATAGCAATCTCTTCGACATTCAACAACCTGTTTTCTGAACAATGGCAAACACAGAAAACAAATTCTGGACCTGTACTGACTTCTTGATGAAACTGATTAATAGTGAAATCAATGTCTTTCTGTCTCTCCCTCTGTTTTGCAGAAATTTCAGATTTTTTTTTGTATTTTACTCATACGAAAGTTTTCATCATTGTGGTATTTCTTTTTATTGTATTCACATACGCTTGCTTTAAAGGAGAGGTTTTTGCGATATTTTCTCCTTGAATATTCACATACGGTTGCTTTAAATGAGAGGTCTCTGCGATATTTTCTCTTTGAATATTGACAAACACTTGCTCTAAAGGCTTTATTGCTTTTATACTTGGTCTGAGAATAGTGGCGAACAAGTTTTTGAAAATGAGCATTTGTGGAATACTTAATCTTTGAATTTTCACGTCTTGACTGCTGTACATTAATATTGGTTTTATATTTATTTCGAACATTTTCAAGTTTTTTCTGCCTGAATTCGGTGTTGCTGTGGTATAGCACACGTTCTCTTTTGCATTTAGAGTTCTCAGTTTTGTCATTCAATTTCCTTTTTCGCAAACAGCGAGTATGCTCTGATCATCCACTTCAATGTTGCATGCTTGTGCACAAATATTTGCTTGATTTCTGTGTTTAACACAAGTAACAACTTCATAGTGATTTCCATTGCAGTGCTTCAAATAGATTGCATCATCTGGAAATCTGTTCGGTAGGGGCGTGTGCATTCCATCTGTCATCATTAAAGGTCATTACATTTATTTTTAAAAAGTCAGCTAGACCAAATAATTCCACATGACTAACCCACGTTCCGGAAAAATACATTTTAGACTGTGTCAAATAACCTTTCACTGATGTGTCCTCTACATTTAAATATCTCACAAATTTAGAACTGTTAGCTTCGAGATGTTTGACAACTGCACGCCTGATTTTCAGGTGTTTTTCTTGATTGCCGCAAACTGCATGTGCTATTGATCTAAATAAGCAATTACCATCTCCTTTAATGCTTTTTGTTTTGCACGGTACTCCTAAAGAAGTCACATTTGTGCCTTGAACAACAACGCTTTCATTAGTCAGTTGTAAGCGTGCACACACATTATCCTTATCTCCAGATGTTAAAGATTTAAAATTGAACTCAGTGTGTACTGTAGGGCCAATAATGACATCATCATCATCATCATCATCATCCCTTAATAAATTATCATGTAACTTGCTCACATGTGGAAGTTTTGACTTGGTCTGCACACGTCTATTTTTCTTACTTGAATCCACACACGTCTCAACCGATTTGCACATAGTTGCTGGTTTCTCTACACGTGTTTGTTTACCAGGGTCTCCGACACACTTACTCTGCTTTGCTGCTCTAGTAGGTGAAACTTGTGTGATGCTTTTTTTTTAACAGACTTACATGAACTTGTCTCAGCAGTAAAAGGTTTGAAACTGAACTCGGCATTAACTGTAGGTTCAACAATGGCATCAACCATTAATACATTATCATGCAACTTGCTTACATGTGAAACTTTCGACTTTGTCTGCACACGTTTATCTTTCTTACTTGAATCCAGACACGTCTTAACAGATTTACACATAGTTGCTGGTTTGTCTGCGTGTGTTTTTTTACCACGGTCTCCAACACAATTACTCTGCTCTGCTGCTCTCGTAGGTGAAACTTGTGAGACGTTGCCTTGTTGACCAGACCTACATGAACTTGTCTCCGAACTTGTGGCCTTGCCAATTACTTATCAATTACTGTTGCTGTCACTTTGAATGATTCTCCCTGACCTTTCAGTGATGTGGCAAGGTTATCAACATGATAAAACAACATGTAAATGTCGTCAATATACAATATACAATATACTACTACGCTTGTGCCTGTAGATTTAACCATTCCTTTACCATCACGAGCATGGGAATCAACTACATCAAATGTTGACCCCACCTTTATAACTGCACAAATGTAGCCATAAATGTTCAACAAACATGCATCAGACTGAAACAGGGCCCTCTGAAGTGCGTCTTCTATAGACATGCTCACATCTCGCAATCCTCCATCATACACATCATTACCAAAAACACCACTCAGAGGATCTGACATCTTTATTGAGAATGGTGTGTTGAAGAGTGTGTGCACGGTTGGCAATTCTGCAACAGCAACATAACCACACACTGAATCATTAGTGTTCCCCTGCAAGTCCATAGATGTGTACAGCTCATCTCCATGCAACAGAACAGCATCCAGGTCCTCAAAGGCCACTCTTGCCACCTCATACATTTATAGGATTTTTAAACAAAACAAATATTTGAATTAATTATCTTTACACTAAATCAGTTTCTCCGTTAGTCAATACAAACATATTTTTGTATTTATTATTTTGTATGTATTATTTTGTAATATATTTTAGGCGCAGATAGTGTTGTCAAAAGACCCGGTACTTCGGTACCAAGAAAATGTAAATGTGATGGTACCAGGTTTCTTTAAGTACCGGTAGTACCGAGGTCCCGTTCAAACCTGGTTCAGCGCTATGATTTCCGCGAAGCAGAAAACGAGGACGGAATCTCAAAATCCAGTCATGAAAATGAAACTTACATTTTAATATGGACAGTCGAAGAATTTGTCAAAGTTAGCATAAATTAATCAAATCAAATTTCCATATGGACCAGTATCTGTAAATGTTAAGCCGCAAAAGTTGTTTGAAATATGAATCCGTGTTCTGCGCGTCTCTGTGTGAATTAATGAATGGCAGAGACGTGCGGGTTTGTTTACTACATAGACTGAAGCGCATGACGCTTGCATTAATTTCAGCATATGAGCTTCCGAGTTCTCTTTCCATCAAGCGATCTGAACTTTTCAGTTCATCTCAATGGACGCACAGCGCACCTGTATTTGATGCTCTGTAAACTCTTTGTGAAGGCGCACGACTCACCTTCGCTTTAATGATAGCACTGTTTCTCACACATGCAAAGGGAGAGAGAGCGAGAGTCTTACCACGCTGAATCGACACGCTATATGTAAACTATTCTTTGTTGTCTTCTCCTGTCAAAATAATGGAGTTCATTTAGAATTATTCATATTCATTTTCGAACAAGCAGAAGACATACCGTTTTCTCCGGTAGTGGGCGGAGCTAATGCGCAATCAGTTTGACCGAACACAGACAACGTGATTAATATTCATGAACCCAGCAGCTCATCAATTCATAGTGCATTGTATATACATTAGTATGATAGTAGAATTAGTAGTAGTATTATCTTTTAATAATAATTAATATGATCTATTACTATTTTTTTTTTTTTAAGAAACCCTCAATGACCAAAAATATCTTAAGCATCACCACCAGTCTTAAGTTCAGTTAAAATGACAAATATGCATTCATTAGGCCTAAAAGTAAATTTTTACATAAAAGGCATTGTGCTAGAAATATTACTATTATTTAGTCAAATGTATGTGATACTGCTACTGTTGAAAACATTTATAAAACTTTATTTTTTAAAGAAATTAATCACAATATTTCTTCCATGTTTTAATTTTAATAGCAAATCCCCTTTATTTACCAAAAATAAAATGTTTACATTTCATAAATTAAAAGACAAATTAAATTTGGGTGAAACTTGTTTACTGTTTTTCATAATTATATAACTTGTAGAAAAACTTTAAACACAATTGTAAATAAGTATAAAGAATGGCATTGGTTTTATTTTTAGTGCTAAAAAGTTTTTTTTTTTTATTAGCATATTTTTGTGTTTTGCTTTGGTACCGAAATTGGTACCGAGAACCGTGGATTTTCACTGGTATCGGTACCGAATACTGAAATTTTGGTACCGTGACAACACTAGGCGCAGAGAATAGAGTAGTTTTTCTTAAGGTGTGTCTTTAGCCCTGTTGTACCCTTCCTGCAGTGTGTGTCCTGCTCCTGTATGTGGCATATAATTTTCCACATCAGTGAGCAGCTATCAATATGCAGGGTATTTAAATAGGCAAATCTCACGGTAGCGGGGGGTTTTACCCTAACCGTGAGATTTGCGTCTCGTGGGAACCCAATCCCAAAGTCTAGCGCATTAACCTATGGAGAAGCAGTGATAATTAGGCTATCAGTCTCAATGACGGGAAAGTGCAAATTCAATGGGATTTACAATAAAAAGAGATTTACCAAATAATTTTGACACGTCTCCATAATTTCACATTTAACAGCTTTTTATTAAAAAAGAAAAGCTGAGACAAATTCATTCTTAATTTAAAAACTCTTTAAAAACCAGTGTAATGCATTTTTCATCAATATTTCAGAAACTGCATTTGAGTATTACCAGTATTGAATTTAATGGATTTCATTATGCGGGGGGACAGAAATTTGTCCCCTGCACTTTCTCTTCTGTTCACCAGGCCTGCATTTATTTGATCCAAAGTATAGTAAGACAGTTCAATTTTGAAACATTTTTACTAGCCTATTTAAAATAACTTTTCTATTTGAATATATTTCCAAAAATATATTCAGAAGAACAGCATTTATCTGAAATAGAAATCTTTTGTACAACTATGTCTTTATCATCACTTTTGTTCAATTTAAAGAATCCTTTCTAAATAAAAGTATTCATTTCTATAATTTATTTTCCAAAAAACTGACAAAAAAATAGACTTTTGAATGGTATAGGGTATAATGATGCGAAAGCTTTTTGTTTTTACATAAATGCTGATTTTTGGATCCTTCTTTCATCAAAGAATACTGAAAAACTGACTCATCTGTTTTAAATATTGATCATCAGCAAATCAGCATATTGGACTGATTTCTGAAGGATGTGACACTGAAGACTGGAGGAATGATGCTGAAAATTCAGCTTTGATCAAAGTAATAAATTACTTTTTACAATAAATTCAAACAGAAAAGTTATTTTAAATAGTAAAAATATTTTTTTATAATTGCTTTTGCTGTACTTTGGATCAAATAAATGCAGGCTTGGTGAGCAGAAGAGACTTCTTTAAAAACATTAAAAATCTTATATTAAAAAACTATAGACTGGTAGGCTATATTGATTACAGAAATGTTATATTGTAATGTTTTAAATTATTTTGTAATGTTATATGTGTGTGTGTGTATATATATATATATATATATATATATATATGTGTGTGTGTGTGTCTGTAATTTCTGTCCCCCTCACTTCTGAAAAGATGGCTATGCCCCCGCACGTCTCTATTGAGTGAATGTGCAAATGTTTAATGTTAACAGGTTTTACTATGTTATTAAAACATTTAACAGCTTTTTATTAAAAAAGAAAAGCTGAGACAAATTCATTCTTAATTTAAAAACTCTTTAAAAACCAGTGTAATGCATTTTTTATCAATATTTCAGAAACTGCATTTGAATATTACCAGTATTGAATTTAATGGATTTCAAGTCCTTTAAACATGACTATCTAAAACGGTTTAATTTTAATAAACCTACACATTCAAAACATCATTATTACTCTGACATTTTTTTATATAAATATTAAGTGTAGGTGAAATGGTAAGTACTAGGGATGCACCGACATGAAAATTCTTGGCCGAAACCGAAAAAGAGAAAACCAAGGCCGAAAACCGAAACCGAAACACCGAAAGAAATTATGCCAATTATTAGTACCATTGCATTTATTGCTATGACTGTGTACTAACTTTACTAAAATGAAGACATTGCAATTGCATAAATTAATATTAAAGTTTCAAAGATTATTACAATTACATAAATTATAAAAAACATAAAAATACATAATTACAAATTATGCAAATATTTATTAAGCACATTGTAACAATGCACAGTATAAAATAAAATTCAAACTAAAATTTAATCCCACTCATGTTTATAATAAATAATAATGTACAGGCCTACTGGCCTGCAGAAAGGTTTTAAAATTAACTGTTCTCTCATAAAAACAAAATTCATTTAGGTGAAGTGCATTTGAAATTGTTCTCTGTAGGACTAGAAAGTGCATTACTTTCTCCAGTAGGCAAGACTGTTATCACTTCTGGGGATGGGGACTTCAGACAGATAACCATCTAGCTGTTGAGCAGTTGAGCTTGTCATCTACCTGACATTTGAGAAATATTTGAGAGAGTGTATTTAAATAGGGCCAGGGCATAAATAAACATTTTTATCAAATTAAAGCAGAAATCTAGCAGAAATATGGCTACAATCTGATATTATGTATGTATATATATGTGTGTGTGTGTGTGTGTGTGTGTATATATATATATATATATATATATATATATATATATATATATATGTCACGTATATAGTAGCCTAAGAACAAAATAGCCAACGTATTATTATTATTTGAGGCACTTTCTGGCAGAATTCCACTGAACATGCCCCTCATCTGGTGCAGAAACGAGTCTTTTTTTCTGCGCTCTGATCTCAGTCTCCTGCGCTTGGCTCTTCTCCGTCTCCACGCGGGTTCTCCGCATCCAGCGCGGCCTGGATCATTTCTCGTGCGCGCTGCCTTATTTCTGCATCAAAGTAATGGTCTTTATAACGCGGATCAAGCACATTCGTGATGAAGTGCAGAGGACCCGGTAGTTGGTGAGAGGATTTTGTGATATTACATGTGGAACAGTCCTGGATGTATGCTATTGTGTCTGCCTGCCTGCAAGGTGGTCCCACCAGAAGCGATTAGTGAGTAGCTGTACAGTAGCAGCGATACCTAGATGACCAGCACTGGGAGTCGAATGAACCCACTGAATCACTTTGATGTAGTGTCTGTGGCATGTAAGTGAGGTTAGGTGGAGTTTTAGCTGGTGATGGTTCGGTGGCTTGGGCCTCTGTAATCTCAGTCATGATATCCCATTGTATGGGAGTGAGAACCAGGGTGGAAGGTATGATGGATTCACAGAAGGGTGGTTGCAAGGATGACTCAGAGTCTTGACAGGGCATCCGCCTTTGTGTTCTGTGTGCCTGGGTGATATGACACAGTGAAATCAAATATCACAGTGAAATCAAAGAAGCCCGAATTATCAATGATTTGGAGGTGCATCGGCCGTTAGATCATTTTAAAATGTCAAATAGCCTTCAATTTACAGATTATAACTACATCTTTCACGGTTGTAGACTTGTGAAGATTACTCTTTAATGGGGATCCCATACTTTAGCCGAAAATAAATGTGCTGTATTATTATTCATATTCAGGTGTTTGTGTGAAAATGATTAATGAGCATACACTGACAGGGAGGCGCCTTCTCAATCACTTGATTTTTTTTCCTGAAAAAGAAATAACTTAAAATTAGGGTGCCTCACATACATGAGAAATATATCTTCAGAAAGCTTGAAATGTAAGCATTATGTAATCTGTGAAGGTTGCATTTCTCTTTAAAGGCGCGTACATTATACTATGGAGATGAGAGTCAGAACTGTGAATTTCATCTTGCAACCGACAAGAAAACATTTATTTATTAATAAATAATTAAAATGTCTCCTTTTTCACAATTACAAGGCTACTTCTACCTGTGCTTTGTGGCAAACTTAATGCATGTGCTTGAGCATGGATTATATTAAAGGAGCATTTCACCCGTGGGAACATTGATCTTCATTGAAAGTGGGTCATATATGTAGTCGAAATCTATTAAAACTTTCGAATTTGGTGCCTGAGTTATTACAGAAAGTAACTTTAGGGCTCATTTGTATGGAAAACCACAACTCCCACAATGCAACACATTTGCACAGCTCCACAAGCCACTCCCACTAATCCAGAACACCGCTGTTAGGCGATATTGTCTACAAGACATTGAGGACACAGTTAGCGATGTATGGTATTTACGTGCCACAGTAGTAAATAATGCCACAGTAAGCTTTTTGTGCATTAAAAAAGGTACTGCACAAACAGTTTACAGTTGACGTTACGTAACTTATTAACTGGGAATCATTTCGTGATAATAATGCTTGAAGAAATTGTATACATTTCACAAAATGAATAATAAATTAAATTGAAACACTTATTTTACAGTTAGACGTCCATTTGTCCCTGCAGGCCTCGGCTGGCGTTTCCAGTTTACCTTCGGAATTCTGAAATATGTCTCCAGGACGCCTCTGTCCATATGCGGGGCGAAACTAGGATGGTTCACAACGCAAACATCTGTGTCCTTGTCTGCCTCAGACATTTCGAGGAGAAATTGGCATCTTTCAAATTCTTGCAGCAGACGGACTCGAGCTCTGTGTCCGTAGGCGCACAACGAGAGCACAGGCACCACCAGTCCGCACCAGCTCGAGCATGCCCGGGCTCCTCGGACGCGACAGGCAGGTCTCCGGCCTCGGCTGCAGCCGCCGCCTCCTGTTCCTCCATCAACCTCAGCTGCTCTGCGCTATATTGTGGCTCGTATAGATAGCCACGAACATCTGTTTCGAGCAACAGACTTTGAAAATCCTCTTCTTCCATATCGTGAGTTGTTCCTCCAGCCATTCTCGTAAATCTGACTCCATAAGCGCTTGTTAGCTTAGCTACATAGCTTCCAAACAAGATGGCGGATTTTCATTTTCGTTTCTGTAAGTTTAGTCCCACCCACTGATCTGTAATAGGCCTGTAGGGTGAGTGGGTCCCACCCCCTGGAATAATAATAAGCTAGTGTCTGTAGTCTCTACACTTTTCAATGAATTTTGACTTCCTGCTTATTATGACGCAAAATGACGATTTTTACGTCATAATAAGCAGGAAGTAAAACAATTAAATCCTTATTTCTCCCATCTCAGGGAAAAACAAAGGAAAAATCCATGATCATTATAATATATGACTGGGTTTCTAACAATACAAAGCTAAATGGAAATGGGTGAAGTGATCCTTTAAGGCTCATTATGGATTATAGAAGGTGCGATATATTGAATAATGACTTAAATTAATGACTAGGCTACTAGTAACTAGGGAAATCTTACGTGGGGAGGCAGACCTATTAAATACCCTCTAGACATCTCTGTTAAAGTTTTTATAGCATTTTATACACGTTTGCATAAATTCTGTGAAGATTTCTGTTAATCCGACCCCAGGTTTTGACTGCAAATGTCACATCAGTAACGAAATTGCCCAGTAAAGAAACTAAATATAATTAAGCTTACAAGATGTCTTGGGACAGATTCTTATTACTGCAATATATTTTTACATTTGTGTTGCCAAAACGACTGCAGCGTTGCCGCGAATAATTAAAACAGTGCAAAACTGAAAATAGTAGCTACAAAGCAACAAATACAACAAATTAAGAACAAATGTTTTTTTCTCTTTGGCAGATGCGCGTCTCTTTCGTTAGTTTCTTCCCCTCTCTCTCTCTCTCTCTCTCTCTCTCTCTCTCGGAGGCACCTCGACTCTCCTGAGAAAAAAAACATATTATATTGTAATGTATCTAATAATCTGTATGCAGCTGCAAAAATGACAAAAGCCAAACTAAACAAGGCATTTGTCCTACTTTGACTAAACCTGCTCTGAAAGTTTGTAACCCTCATAAGACACTGTCCATATAAAGAGCAAGAGATTCACACCTTTATTTAAACCCCCACGAGCTATACAGAACAAACCCCAACCCCTTCCAGCTGAACTGAATTCGGTCTGTTTTTTGGCTGCGAGGAATGGTGTGTTGTCATTTGATTTTACAAAATCTGTTTGGGCAAACATTTAGCAAGGCAGGAAAACATTCAGTCTAGCTGCATGAATATGTATTTCATTGTAAGTTAATGCTGTTAATGGTTGAATAATATTTTTAATATTGTTTAAAAAAATGCTTTATTGACTAACGTTTCATAGACCTTCAGTTGTTATGCTTTAAAAATTTACTCAGGCTGATGGCATTTTTTGTATGACATTATTTATTTATTTATTTTAGATTAATTGTAGCCTACATCAATGGGTGGAGCAAAACAAATATTACCATTTCTGATCAATTTTTAACTGCAGGCCGATATAGGCCTACATTATTTTACATTACAAATATTTGAATTGTCCCTTATTCCGTCCCTTATTTTCTTCAAGAATAAACACTATTTCTATTAAGAATTAAAGAGAAAGAATTCAATTCAAGTTTATTTGTACAGCACTTTTTACAATACAAATCGTTACAAAGCAACTTTACAGAAAATTATGTTTCTACAATATTTAGTAATAGCTTATAAGTGGTGACTATCAGTTTGTGCACGTATGACCGGATTTGTAGAAAAATTATTACAAGACGTAGGCAGCAAGATGATGAACATTATTAATATTATTAATAATTAATAATTATTATATGATGCAGTCACACTTGTAGCAATATTTTTTGGTTCTGTTTGTTGATTCAGGGTTAGCATCATCTGGGGTCCTCTGAGGGGTCAGCATCATCTCTTCTCAGGTGTTCTGGATCCAGACTGGAGCTTGTGTAAATACTAGTTACCCGTGGCAAAACATAGAAACAAATAGAGACATCATTAGCATAGCTGCTGTTCCAACAAAGTAAAATTAATTAGTTTAACCCAAGCTTAAGAATAAGAATGCACATTTGAATCAGATACAACTACACTCACAATTTAAGATACATTATTCAAATGCTTGGCGAAAGAGATGCGTTTTTAATCTAGATTTAAACAGAGAGAGTGTGTCTGAACCCCGAACATTATCAGGAAGGCTATTCCAGAGTTTGGGAGCCAAATGTGAAAAAGAATCACAATTAGCCCTTATATTTCATTTCCGAAGTTAATTGGCAACCCTAAAGATAATGTTATTATCTTTTGATTCCCCTGACAGTGGCACCTTCCTCAAAAACATTTTTTAAATAAAACCTGTTTTAAGAGATATGCGAGTGAATAATAGATTTAATGATTACAGCTGGTTATCATACTGTAAAAAATGATATGATGATAAGTCATGATGACGTATTTTTAAGTTAGTTTACTTTAATTCATAGAAATAATTTAAGCAATTTAAGGCTTTTTTATATTAGATTTAACTTGAATCTCAATACTATTTAAAATCTCAAGAGTTTAAAATCTCAAGGAGTTTATAAGTTGAAATGGGTGAAATTGTCACAGTGCATGTTAAATAGCCTAAATGAACTTGTATCTTGTATAGTATCCAAAGACCTTGATTACGTGTTACCATATAATAAGAATTTTTTTTATTAACAATTCCTATATAAACTGGGACAGCAACCTTCATATCAAACATTTTTAAATTGTCCACAGCTGAGCAACACGTGAGGCAGGTTAAAAGATGAAAGTGTAAAAGATGAAAGTTGTGCCTCCACGAAGGTGAAATGTGAGCTCTGTGCAAAATTTTCAACTGCATTGCTTTTATTTTGTTACATATGCTTAAGGTCCCTGCATTCTTCCATGCTTCCTCCCATTGATCGTCTGTGATTTGTATATCAAGTGTCCTTTCCCATGTCTTCTTCAATAAGCTCTTATTTGAAGATCCACAGCCCTTGAGAACCTTATAAAAAGAACTTGTAGAACTGTTCATTTGTGAAAAAAGCTCTCTCCACAGCCGAAATGTCCCGATTTGTGAGCAAAGTAGTGTCCTTTTTTACAAAGTCTCTCAATTGTAAATAACGAAAAAAGTCCTGTTGTGGAATGCTGTACTTGGCGGTTAATTGGTCAAATGACATTAAAGTACCCCCCTCGAATAGATCATGTAAAGTATTGAGACCTTTATGTGCCCAAACTTGAAAATGTTGGTCTACAGTCCCCGGCAGGAAGTCATAGTTATCACAAATAGGAGTAAAAGTTGAGGTAAGTTGGGGTCGACCCTCCAAATGCCTGATAAATTTCCATGCCTTGACAGCATTAATTGTGATGGGGTTACTACAAGCGACTTTCAAGGACTTAAACTTTTTAAGAAAAAGCAGATTTATTAAAAGAATTTTACTGAGTGAACTTTCAATATCAAACCACACTGTTTTGAGCCCTCTATGTACCAAGTCGGAAATATAACGCAAGTGAACACTTAACTTATATCTCTGTATATCTGGAAGGTCAAGACCTCTCGCTAAAGATGGAAGCATTAAAGTTGGAAGTTTTATACATGCTTTTTTTAGCCCATATAAAGGAACTAAACCAACCATTCAATTTCTTAATAGTGTTACGACGTCCAATGTTAAGTTTACACAGTCTGTGATGATTTTGCAATGTCATTGGCTGGTGTTGGTCCATTGTGTTTTTAAAAACCAAAAAGCCACTTCACCCATTTACCAAGAAATTTTGGAGCAATTCATGCTTCCTTCTGCTGACCTTCTTCGAATTATCACGCTCGGGCTCGGACCGCAGCAAACCAGCACAGTGTAAAAGCCCTCTTAAAAGAAAATAAAACTTAAACTACTTAAGTCTCTTTGTGCATTGAATTTAATTAATACACGAGTTTCACAATTTGAGTTGAAATTACTGAAAAAAATGAACTTTTCCACAACATTCAAATTTATTGAGATGCACCTGTATACCAGTGTAAGAAGTTTGCTCATGGCACTACAGTTGCACTCTTGCATCGACTTTGAAAACAGGCAGTGATCTGGTGTCTAGCCAAACATCTTTTTTAGGTTTTGTGCCCAGTGACCCATTTTTGTGTTGTTTTTAAGGTGTGAGTTTGGATTATTGTAAGTTGGAAGATCTAAACATGGCCCATCATAAAAATTTTAACAGAGTCATTCATTTTTTTATTTTTTATTTCATTTGTCTAAACAAGACATCCAGGACCTCCAGCAGAAATATAGGCACATGACATTAAAAATACAGCACCCTTCACCCTGAACTGCTCAAAATTGTGAATATGAATAGGAATATACTTGAATAATAGACTCTAAATAATTACTAGGGGTGCCAATAAGTGTGTCCAACTTGTATTTGAGTCAAGTCAAGTCACCTTAATTTATATAGTGCTTTAAACAAAATGCATTGCATCAAAGCAACTGAACAACATTCATTAGGAAAACAGTGTGTCAATAATGCAAAATGACAGTTAAAGGCAGTTCATCATTGAATTCAATGATGTCATCTGTGTTCAGTTTAAATAGTGTGCATTTATTTATTTGCAATCAAGTCAATGATATCGCTGTAGATGGACCCCAACTAAGCAAGCCAGAGGCGACAGCGGCAAGGAACCGAAACTCCTTGGGAGAAACCAGGCTCAGTTGGGGGGCCAGTTCTCCTCTGACCAGACGAAACAAGCAGTTCAATTCCAGGCTGCAGCAAAGTCAGATTGTGCAGAAGAGTCATCTTGTGGTCTTGTCCTGGTGGTCGTCTAAGACAAGGTCTTTACAGGGGATCTGTATCTGGGGCTCTAGTTTTCCTGGTCTCCGCTGTCTTTCAGGGATGTACAGGTCCTTTCTAGGTGCCGATCCACCATCAGGTCTGGATACATATTGGATCCGGGTGACTGCAGTGACCCTCTGATCTGGATACAGACTGGATCTGGTGGCTACAGTGACCTCGGAATAAGAGAAAAACAGACTAATATTAGCGTAGATGCCATTCTTCTAATGATGTAGCAAGTACATCGGGTGTTATGGGAAGTGTTTCTGGTTCCAGTTTACCTAATTAATGCAGCCTAAAAATCCTTTAACGGATTTGGAGATTAAAAAAATATTAGTATGTTATGTGTAAGCCAGGTTAAAGAGATGGGTCTTTAATCTAGATTTAAACTGCAAGAATGTGTCTGCCTCCCGAACAATGTTAGGTAGGTTATTCCAGAGTTTAGGTGTCAAATAGAAACATATGCCGATGGCCAAGGCTGATCCTAGGGAATAGTGTTAATTTCGTCACCTATTTTTAATTTAGTCTTAGTCTTGTGCCAAATGTCCTTGTTAGTTTTAGTCATATTTAGTCATTCACATATCTTTTTTTGTTAGTCAAGTTTTAGTCGACTAAAAGTCTTGTCATTTTAGTCTAGTTATAGTCAAAAGAAAAATCAAGGTATCTTAGTCAAGTTTTAGTCGACTAAAAGTCTTTTAATTTTAGTCTAGTTTTAGTCTAAAAGAACAATATATTTTAGTCTAGTTTTAGTAAGAAAAAAATTTAGTCTTTTTTTTTAAATAACACATTATTACTAAGATTATTACTTATAAACATTTCAGCAAAAAAAGTTTCAAACATTGGTTAAATGTCATAATTACCTGTGTCAATAACGTGTCTGGTTTTCAATTTCTGATTTAGGAGAAACATTCACAAATGATTAACCTGTTCTGAAGAGTATTTTATTTTAACCAACACAATTCAAAAGCTGGGGCCCAACAGACTCCGACTGACAACTTAAGTTGCAAAGGTTTTTAAAACTGTTTTGGTTGCCTTGTGTCTCATGTTTCTGTTCAAATCAGAAATAAAATAAATATACTCAGAAAAACTGAAAAGAATAGGCCTACTTTACTGTGGGCCTAAAATACAACCTATTTACAGTCTAGGTTGATCTTGGGAAATAACAAATAAGATTTAACAAGGCTTTTTAACTAGGCTCAACAATTAACAGTTCTGTTGTTACTACTGCTGCTGATACTAAAGCTTACTACAGCTGCTGAAACTTCCACTTTAGGAATGAATTAAACAATCAAGTTCAAAGGCAAGATTTGCAACAGAAAGCAAAATCCAAACCATTGAGGGTTATTCAAAGTAACAAAAAAAAAAAAAAACCTAACCAAACTTTAACCAGAGCAGTATTGCAGTTATCACTCTAAACTTTAAGTTTTAGAAAAGCACTTCTTTCTAATGTAATTCTTGCTCTGTTGCGGCGGCCACTTGAAAGGTCTCCAGTTAAACTAAAGACCGCTCTGCAAACGCTTCGGAAGCTGGCATTGCCAGAAGGTCTAATGCCAGGGGTTTCAGCAGTGGATACATGGTGGAGCTTTGAGAAGACCAGAAATCCATGCCGGATTCTTCTGGGTTTGCATGGGACAGGGATTCTTTGAATTTTTGGACCTCTTGTCTGATGGAGGCCTTGGAGGTCTTTGGCTTTGATGATGGCCGATGGGCACTAAAAAACCTGAATCTAGGCCACTTTTGCAGAGGAACCTCTGAGACCTCTGCATTTCCAATGTCCTCATCATCTGCCACCTCTTCCTGGTATGGTACACTGCGAGTGATGTACTCTTCAGCTTTACTAGGGAAATTCTGTATGTCGTCATTATCATTGTCAATCAGAGTCTCTGCTGACACACAAGCGTCAACAAAACAAGCAGCTGCAGCAAGAGGAGATAAGTTGCTTGCCGACACATCCAGAAAACAGCTGAAGCGTAAATCCATGTTTGCAGACATCTTCTGTGCCAGTGTAGCTACATCCCTGTAGCTCCTGGCATGAGCAAGGGAGAAGTCTGAAAGGTGGCTCCTCAAATCCAGTATTGCAGGGACAACCAGGGAGAAACAACACGTGTCACTTTCAAGCACCTTTGTGTGTTCTGCAAATGGAAGGAGCAAATCTTTGAGGATTGCCATCTTCTGCCATTCACTGGGCAGCAGGCAGTCCCAGCCCATAGTGTCAGCCACCGATGTCACGTGGTCCTTTACTTCGAATAAACGAGACAACATTAAAAAGGAACTGGACCATCTGGTTTCACAGTCTTTGATGAGAATGAGTCCACATTGTTCCAGCAACCGTTCTGTGGCAACGGATGATTTGCGAAACTGTCTCACCAGATGCCGGACCTTGTCCAGTAGACGTTTGATTGCTTGTTCCTTTTTGACCATGTTGACGACAAGCTGAAGGGTATGGACCACACATGGGGTCCTCTCCAATGTTCCATATCTGATAGAAAGGTTAACACAAAACAACAATTATTTTCATTAAATCCTACAATAACTATTAATCTATACAATAGCACTTTATCACTAAGTAAAATTAATTAAACGTATTTATTTCAGATTCTTTTTAGATTCAATATCAAATAGTCAAGTCATCTTCATTTATATAGCTCTTTTAACAATGTAGATTGTTTCAAAGCAGCTTTACAGAGATAAAGCAGCTTTACAGAGATACATATAATAAATATAATAACAAACACCATTCACAGACTGACCTTTCGTCTGCTTCTTCCTCTTCATCACTATCCTTGGAATCGTTCTCATCAGAACTGGTGTCCTCTTCTTCGTGGCGAAATGCAGAAACCATGTTGCTTCCATTATCAGTTATTATCATGATAATTTTTTTCCCTTGGGATCCCCCATTCTTCTATGCATTCCTCCACAAGAGTGACAATAGAATTAGCAGTGTGTGGGTGAACCATTTGCTTTAGGTTTAGTAGTATGTGTTCAGCTTTACTGTCCTGAACATTGAAATAGCAAGCACTGACAGCCAGGAAAGAGGCTGTGAGCCCCTTTTTAGTCCATATACCAATGCCAAGAGTTACTTTGCGGGCCATAGCCAGTCTGTTTTTGAATTTTACCTTTTCAGCTAGGTACATTTGGTCCACTAGATTTGTAATTTTGGTCTTTTTTGGCACAGTCGGTCTTTTATCCATTTTCTCCATCATGTTGTCCAAGCTACCCATTTGGCTATAGCCTCCTCTTTAATGCATTGTTCCTGGGAGTCTGGCTTGTACTTGATGTGAGAAAAGAATGCACCTGACATAGATGGCCTCTCCTCTTTCCCGGCTGGTTGCTTGACCACATCTGGAATCTATTGTAAAAATAAATACAATGAAGCCTCATTAAATGCAATATTATCAGGAACACAAGTGTTATAATGGAAATAAATAACTTAATGAAAAGCCTAAGATCAAAACTGTAGGTGTATGTATAATATATATATATATATATATATATATATACTGAATGCAAGTTAATGCATGGTATTGCACACACACACCATTATTGATGATATTTGGAGCAATATTACATGTAATTGTTAAACTTGATTCCCTTACATATACATTTGCTTTTAAGCCTAATTACATTCATTTTGATTATGATGTGATTGTGACAGGGGCGTGGGAAGAGGTTTCAGGTTGGGGGTGCTGAGTTTTTTGTCACCACTTTTGAATAAGAAACAATATCAAGTCTATAAAACTTGTAAAAACTCCGCGAATCACAAAAGTATCAGTGAGAACACTTGTTTAAACAGTGCATACACTCGAGCTTGACTGCACATCACATTTTTTACTTTATTGATACTGCTTTTAATCGTAATGCAACGGACCGGTCATCGGGACATAAGCTGTCAGAGCCTGTGCAGCGACAGGAAATATAATTTAACACAAAAAGCCTGCCTAGACGGTGGACTTGCGCCCAGGATTTTTTTTTTTTTTTTGAGCGCCGTGTGGACGAATTCTTTCTAACGTTACGCACACACACTATTTTATTTCTTGATAACAGACCGCTGCTAACTATAACACACCGTTGCCATGAAAAACAGAGCGTTGCCATGAACACACAGGATTCTAACCGTAGAGACGGAGCGCACTATTTTCTTTAGCAAAGCAATACAATCGTTTTTAAATCAATAAACTCCTTTTTAAATCATCATTTTGTATCTAATTATTGATTTATTTGGTAGGTAGCCATGTAATAAGGGGATCCGCTTCGCGTCGGGGTCCTAATCAGCCAGCCTGTTGGGGTTGTATTAGCTATAACAACCGCCTCGCTCTAACGTTACGTTACATATCCCTTACATAATTTAACATAAAAATTAAACTTTTTAAATAGCCAACTCAAAGTGTTTATTACAAATAAATGTTAATGAACAAACATGCATTTACAGCACCCCCACTTTCCGCGCCCGTGATGTGAAGACCCACACATGCATGTGGCAAAAGCTAGTTAGCATAAAATAAACCTGCTTAATGTGCCCAAACACCATAACGTTTGCTAACTGGTTGATTTACAGCGTAGATCCCTAAAATCAACATTAACTTATGAGACAATAATTTACGTTAACTTACCTGAATGTGTGGGTGGTTAGCCTTTAGATGTCGTTTAAGGTTGGTGGTGTTTTTCCCCGAAATTCTTTGTCCGCAGTGTTTCCCGTCAGTTATGATGACACATTCTGACTTTTTGTCAGTATCATTGTACTTAAAATGCGACCAAATATCGAGCCTCTTCCTTCGACCTAGCATGTCGTCGTCGCTCGCTCATCACTCGTGTTCGCTTTGGGTGTTGTGCGTTCAGCAGTTTTGTGTTGCAGCCACAGGCTGGCAGCAACAGGAGTATGAGACCTGTAACTTGAGCAACAGCGGGAAGCCGCAAACTCGTTCTGAATTTTTAAAGGCGTAACAGTTGATGAAAAAGCAGAGACGATTGTAGACGAAAATGAAGAGAGATTTTACCTTAGTTTTTATTTTATCCATCCATCCATCTTCTTCCGCTTATCCGGGGCCGGGTCGCGGGGGCAGCAGTCTAAGCAGAGAACCCCAGACTTCCCTCTCCCTAGACACTTCCTCCAGCTCTTCTGGGGGGACACCGAGGCGTTCCCAGGCCAGCCGGGAGACATAGTCTCTCCAGCGTGTCCTAGGTCTTCCCCGGGGTCTCCTCCCAGTGGGACGCGCCCGGAACACCTTCCCGGGAAGGCGTCCAGGAGGCATCCGGAACAGATGCCCGAGCCACCTCAGCTGACCCCTCTCGGTGTGGAGGAGCAGCGGCTCTACTCTGAGCTCCTCCCGGGTGACTGAGCTTCTCACCCTATCTCTAAGGGATCGCCCAGCCACCCTGCGGAGAAAGCTCATTTCGGCCGCCTGTATCCGGGATCTTGTCCTTTCGGTCATGACCCAAAGCTCATGACCATAGGTGAGAGTAGGAACGTAGATTGACTGGTAAATCGAGAGCTTCGCCTTGCGGCTCAGCTCTTTCTTCACCACGACAGACCGGTACATCGACCGCATTACTGCAGAAGCTGCACCGATCCGTCTGTCAAT
Source organism: Carassius carassius (assembly GCF_963082965.1). Taxonomy (NCBI): domain Eukaryota; kingdom Metazoa; phylum Chordata; class Actinopteri; order Cypriniformes; family Cyprinidae; genus Carassius; species Carassius carassius. The sequence continues at coordinate 24,878,684 of NC_081780.1, forward strand.
CTCCCGTTCCATCCTTCCCTCACTCGTGAACAAGACCCCAAGATACTTAAACTCCTCCACTTGAGGCAGGAACTCTCCACCAACCTGGAGTGGGCAAGCCACCCTTTTCCGACTGAAAAACCTTTTCCGAGTTTTTATTTTATGCAAAACATTTTCGTCTCGTCTTTTTTCGTCAACAATAATGCATGTTAATTTAGTCTTAGTCAGCGTTTTTGGACAGTGGTGCAGTCTTGTCATCGTCTTGTCTTAGTCATGAAAAAAAAGGTTGTTGACGAACATATTTCGTTTCGTCTCGTCTGACGAAATTAACACTACTTGGGAAGCCATCCAAATAGGCAGGAGACGGGAACCACGCTAAGCTTGTGCCAGGCTTCGGCCTTGACTTTCCAGTCATCAGTATACTCTGATTTGAACTGGTCTCATAAACTCACTTCAGCAGGGATTAACTGGAGCCTTAAAGTATATCAGGACTCTTTTTCAAACAGGCGAGACATGCAAGTATCAAACTTAGTCTTAAGTGATACATTAAGTATCATGTTCACCTTTTACAAAGGTGTGTTTGAACTAAGAATGATGTTTCCTTCAGGCTGCACATCTGCTGAATATCAAATCTCTTTACTGCTTAAGCTTTAAACCTTTTTCCTATGCCCACTCTATGTGTGTGTGTGTGTGTGTGTGTGTGTGTGTATGTTACACTAGTTTAAGTGTTTATGTAATTAATAAAGTCTTATTTGTATCACACTTGAGGTTGTTCATTGTTTGCTCATAACTGGAGTCCCTAATCATGCAGATTTTTGCTACATGCTCTGAGTAATATTGTATAGTAAGAAAGTTATTTTCCTTAACCAGGAAGTTAAAGTTCTTAGAATTGACAGATATTTGACACTGAGAGGTCAAGTAAATACTTACAGTGGATCAGTGGATCAAAATATTTATAATTACTCATAACTAGTTATGATTGATTATTCATATTTCCCCTTTGAGCTGATTTGCTTCATTCCCCCCATTTTAAATTCTTAATCTACATTGGACGTTTAGATTTCTTTTTATATAAATAAAAGATCAAAAGGATTAACAATGCAGATTAATTTTCACAGTCTCCTTTGATCATATTTAGAAAGGTTGCCGATACTTTTGGCCATGACTGTATGCGTCGAGCCGAACCCAGTGTGCCTGTATTTTATCTATTTCTGTTTTATCACATGATAGAAAGTCTAAGGCCTTCTCAAGCCGTATGACTGACCCATCTAATCTGCGGCCTATTATGCATCAAACTAAGATTGCTGTAAAGACACAAAGCACTGCCATCAAGTTAGCATTTTTAAAAATTTCTCTCACTAAAAAATAAATCATTTCTGATCAATTACTTAATGACCACAAACAACCTGGATTTTACATTTCTAAATGAAACATGGCTAGAAGACAGCTGCAGTGCAACAATCCTCAATGAAGAAGCCCCTCCTAACTTTACTTTCATGAGTGTCTGCAGGACTGTTAGGAGAGGTGGAGGTGTAGCTGATCTATTTCAATATGTCTATAAATGCAAGCAAGTGTAATTTGGTCAGTACTTGTCTTTTGAATATCTAGGGATTTTGCTGAAGGGTGTTACATGCATTCTGTGTATTATTATTAACAGGCCTCCAAAATACTCTCCAGCATTTGTTGAAGAGTTCACAGAAATGTTATCAATGATTTCCTCAGAGTTTGACTGTTTTGCTATTGCTACCAACATTCTAATCATGCTAGAAGCATGCTAGCAACATGCTAGTCGCATGCTAATCATGCTAGAAACATGCTAGCAACATGCAAATCATGCTAGCAAAATGCTAGTCGCATGCTAGTCGTGCTAGAAACATGCAAATCATGCTAACAACAATAATTATGTTAGCGACATGCTAGCAACATGCTAATCATGCTAGAAACATGCTAGTCACATGCTAATCATGCTAGAAACATGCTAATCATGCTAGCAACTTGTTAGTCGCATACTAATCATGCTAGAAACATGCTAGAGACATGCTAGTAACTTCCTAATCATGCTAGTGACATGGCTAGTCACTTGCTAATTATGTTAGCGACATGCTAGATACCTTGCTAATCATGCTAAGTACATGCTAGTCACTTGCTAATCATGCTAGCAACATGCTAGCAACTTTGCTAATCATGCTAATGACATGGTAGTCACTTGCTTGTTATGCTAGCAATATGTTAATCACTGCCTTTTTTAATTTTCTTAAAATTTTAATTCTTTTTAAACTTTTCACATTTTCAAACTTTTCAAACTTTGTAAACTTTTCAAACTTTTCAAACTTTCTGGTCAGGCTTTCTCAAGCCAACTTAAAGTTTGTCTTGACAAACTTTTTTATCTAGTTATTATTATTATTAATGTTGAAAAGAGCTGATAATATTTTTTGGGTTTTTTAGGGTGAATAAATTGAAAGAACAGCATTGTTTTTACATTTGTTAGCCTACAGTTATTTATTTGTTACATTTATATTATTTACATCAAGCTTTTGAATGGTATAGTATTGTATATTGTTATTGAAACTTCATAATGTTTCACTTGATTATATAGTCAGGAATTATAGTTTGCAAAAAGTCTTTGGAAAAAGTCTAACTAGTAAAATGTTTACACTATATGTGAAAACTAGTACAAGTATATAAATAAATAAAAAGAGACTTACTCATGTTTATGATCTCTGCTGAATAAAGTGCTTCATTATTTTTTTTCTGAGGAAATCCATTTCTCAAATCCTCAACCACATGACATCTTTTTGGGGTGATTTATGTGTTATTCCTCTCATCGTGAAGCAAACAGTAAAATAAAAACTTGAAGAACAGTCTCGCTGCTTTTTCTTCTGTTATGGGCGTATTCAATCCGCGCGCTTCAGTTTGAATCTGAATAGCGCGTTCAGCGCGGGGGCATGGTCACATTTGATATAATGAAGGGAGACATGAAAAACAGACATCTGGTTATTTTCATATGGATTACTTTATCACAGAATATCTGTTTTTGGGAGCACTTGTTTATTTTAAAGTTAAGTATTCACGGAGTTACAGTTCATTTTAATGACGTGTTTGTAAATGAAGATCAGCGCAGACAAAGGCTGCAGACAGCACACCTTGTTTGTTATCTTTATTTTATAAGTGCACAAAGTTTTGCTGTTATTATGTCTGTATCCAAAAAAAAGTAGACCCTTTACAGATTCGATTGATGTATTGCTCTTATCTGTACGATTAAAACTGAAAGTGTAATTTAAGTTCTTTTCAGGGTTATCAGGAGAAAATGACTCAAAACGCGTATCCACGTTAATCGACTCCAGAGGGTTAATCGATAAAATTAATTTCTCACCCAGCCCTACTTGCTTTCATATAATTTAATTTAAAAAATGCAGCTGCATTTAAATGCAGGTGTGTAAAATATGTGCAAGATTTGCACTGCACGTGTGATGGTAGACGCGCAGCATTTATTCTTATTTGTTTTATATTCATTACAAATCTTGCTTGGTTTTATTTTGGATAATTGCATGTAAAAAATAATTTACATTGTAATGCATATGCAAAATGTGAATTAATATTCATAATCAAGTGTTTGTGCAAAAATTATTAATGCGCATTAATGACAGGGAGGCGCCGTCTCATCACTTTAAATTTTTCCTGATAATGTATTTACTTAAAATTGTGGTGTCTCACATACATGAAAAATATATCTACAGAAAGCTTGAAATGTATTTTAAACGAAAACAAGCATTGTGTAATCTGTGAATGTTGCATTTCTCTGTCGGAGAGAGCCAGCACTGTGAATTTCATCTGGCAGCCGACAAGATAACATTTGTTTATTAATAAATAATTAAAATGTCTCATTTTTCACAATTATTAGGCTACTTCTTCATGTGATTTGTGGCAAACTTAATGCATGTGCTTGAGCGCAGAATATATTAAGACTTGATTATGTGAATGTAATATAAACCTCTGATTAGTTGGATATAACAAATGAACAACTAGAACTAGAAAAATCTTACGTGGGGGCAGACCATTTTTTAGTCTATAACCAAAACAACAGTCCTATATTAACCTGGTCAGCAAGTTTGAAACCCTCATAAAACACTGTCCATATGAAAGACTAGGAGATTCACACCTTTATCTCGACCCCCACAACCCATACATAACTACCCCAAAAAAAAACAGCCCCCTCCAGTTGAACTGAACTCGGTCTGTTTTTTTGGCTGAGAGGAACGATGAGTTTTCATGTTACTGGGCTGAAACATGCCTGCACTCACAGCAACCCTACTCTTTGTATTCATCAGTTTCCCGCAGCCCATATTATAATTTTCACAAGACTGTAATGATAATAACAAATTATCAATAGATAATTAATCATTACTTTATGAAAATCATTGTTATTTGTCATCGTAGATGTTTGCGGAAGGCTTTAAGGCCAAGCGAAATCCTACGTCAGCTGCTCCCGCCTCACAGCTCGCGGGACTCCACTAGCTGACTCAGCTTCTCTGAAGAAAAACCATGTGGGCTTGTAATTGTTTGATCCTGTACATTACCTGCTTTATTTTTTTTAATTACCCAGTCCTCTACAATTCCAGGTTAAGGATTTTACAATCTCGGTCTCCCCCATAATCTTCTACATTTCTTATTAGGAGGCATTTTAGTTACACTCTTAGCAGAATCAGTATTCTAGTTTTCAAGTTTTAGATTTCAGTATTATAGTTTTTAGTTTATAGTTATCTTCATGTTTATTACCAAACTAGGCTAATCATGTAGCATTAGGAATCAACAAAATCCTTACTTGGTGTCAGCCAAGCTCGCATCTCAAGAGGTGGGTGGGCGCAGACTGGGAACAAGTCACTGTTATGGTGGTGCACATTTTGGACGTGGTTGGTGACAGACTTCCATTTTTCCACGGCTTCTTCTCCTGTCTTGGAAGAGGATGCACACCAGTAAAGGTGTTTGATGATACTTCTCCTCCAGTCCAGAACCTCTCCACAACTACACTCTTTCCCTAGTGCATCGATCTTCTTGGCGAGACCTTAAGTAGCAATTACAGAAAATAAAATGAATTAAAGTATTAAACTTTTATCAGTTCTTAAACCATAGTTCAAGTTCATTTGTGCTTGTGTCATTTGAGTCACAAGTTTTGATACTATGTTGCTGTTGTGTATATATCTGATTAATCTTAAATGCTGCCAAACAGTTACCCTTTGAGACATGCCAAGTATCGAAGTAATGCTTGATATCAGGTCGCTGCTCTCTCAGATACTTTTGTATTGAAGGATGCCGATCTGTGACGATAGCACCAACTCTTAACCCTGCTGATTCCAGGAACTGGAGGCTTCTCAAAAAACCTTTGCGTTCCATTCGTTGACTTGCACCCACTTCATTACTCTGAGAGATGAAAAAAATATCAATTTAGCAGACAAAAGACATGTTTTGAGATGTAAAAAAAAAACGACATTTAAACTTTTATCCTGACAGTTAATAGATACCATAAACCAAGACAATGAGTATGTTTACATGCACAATAATTTTAAGTTTTGATAATTATCAAAGTGTTGTGTTTTTAGACACACTCATTGCGAGAAAGCCATACACAACAATGCAATTACAGATTATTGCAGTGCCATAGTAAATTGCATTTTTACCTGGATTAACTGAATGTCCACCACCTTGTTGTCTTCCAGGTTCATCATCGTGTAGCTTCCATACTTGGCACAGTGTCCTTCAGGGGGAATCAGAGTAGAACAGAAAATAGTTTAGGACATTACTGGTTTATTGACCAAAATTGTCACATTGAACAACATTTTAATCCAGTTTATCTACAGTGTATTCCAAAATGCAAAATTCTTCAATGCTTCAGACATTTCATAATGCTTATACTGTGGTTGGAATGACAAGAGGAAACTGAATGTTGTTTTTTTTTACTCAAAATTAACAAACCTGGGGAATCAGCTCTCATGTCACCACCCAAGACAACGGCCTTTCCAGAATGCCTTGCCATCTCCAGCATTGTGTTTTGTTCAGTCCTCCAGTGCGATAAAATTGTTGGCTGGAGAAAGGTCTTCTGATGATTAAAAAATGTCCTGGGACATATACATTCCAGACAGAGTGCTGTCAGTACCTGGAAGATATCACATTACATAAGTATAAAAAATGTTTAACAATGACCAATTTATACAATTTATTTTGTTTACACAAATGACAAACCTTGTGGATCTGTATGTATGAAGCCCCACTGAAGGCTACTGCTGCCGACAAATGCAAATTCCCAGCTGGTGTACTCTGGATGTGTGGCTGGCTGTTCCACTTTGTTTTTTGGAGGCAGTGTGAACAGATCTATGCGATTTTGAAGCATAAAATGTATATGAACAATATACAAAATGCCAATAATACAATAAATAAAATTATATTTATAATTTTGTTATAATTATACAATTATATTAACAATTTGTCAATGCTACATTTATGATCACCTGTGTGATGGATACAAATGTCCCATTTACAAATTTCTCAACTGTGCAGGTATGGCAGCATGCTTGACACTTCCGAAACAGCTGTAGCAAATTCTCTTCATACACCATGTATTTCCTGGCTTTGTATAGTGGTTGGCAAACCCTGGACAATCACAACTCAGCAAATCAAATCATACTTTCTAACAAGGCATCTTGATTGATCATCTCAAACCTAACCTATATACCATGACATTTTTTAACATGTCTGAAGTTTTAGTGATAACCACATTTAGACTTACTTTTCAATGCTCTCTTGAGTGACATCAGGCTCATAGGTGACATCTGAACACTGGTTTGACGTGTATGTTGAGCTCTCATCGAACACAGTGTCTTCCATGCGTGGCCTTTTAATTGGTGTTGAAGTGAGACACGGAGCTCCAATACCTGTACCAACACTCACACCAACAGAGTGGCCTAAAGGCTTCACCTGAACAGCTGAAAAATTCAACACACACATATGACAATCAAACACAAGAAAAAGCACAAGAAGACTATTACCAGTTAATACAATGAAGATAAACATAGCTAGTAGCCTATAACTTTACCTTTACTCCGTCTTTTCTGCTTGAGGGTTTCCGTTTGAACTGACACATTTTTCCAAAGATGGTGCATGACATTGACAGGCCACATCACTTGATACAGGCTGTATAACAGGAAATGCATTATGTTATGATATAGGTACAAGGGCAAAATAGATTGTGCAGGACTGACAACTTTTGAGTTCAAATTGGAGTGAGAATTACGATTCAATTCATAAGCCTGAGATTATGATCTTGATTCAATATTGATTCAATTGGATTATATACAATAATTTTTTTTTTGCAAGGAAAAAATATTATCTGAAATAATGTTGTAAACTATACAGGGAAACCTGTCAGTTGGTATCAAAATTGACAACTTGTATATATGTCGATTTTTTAAATAATTGACCAATTGCATGAGACATGGTTCATTTCAATAAGTTGTTCTATATCTTTCAACATAAGTTACCCTTTGTAAAGTGTTAGAGATGACCGTTATGTCGAATCTGTCTTGATTTAAGTGGTGATGTTGGTTTTTGGCGAGCACGCGCCAATTCACGCGCAATAACCATATATTTAGTTTATTAAGCATAATATGACAAAGTTATGTTGGCAGCCCTGTATGATGTTCAACGTCTCAAGAGCTTGGTTGTAGCTAGTTCAACTCACCGTCAAACTTTGTGAGGTACCAACGGTGTACACTTACGGGACAGCGTTATCTGTTAATGACAGATATCTCACAAACCCCATTTCGTGTTTTGTCCAATTTTTGAAGCATTCACGCGTGAAGTGCTTCGAGCACATCCGTGACCACTCTGTTATCCCTCCTTCCTCGAAATGTAAAAAATCGAGCCATCTGGACCGTAACGAGGGAATTTTAGGGAAAGGGAAAAGTGTTCCGTGAGTTCCACAACCTAAAATGCACCTCCTCGCCATCTCTCCTTTCACGCGCTGTCAATGCTTGCAAACACACAGGCAGCCTGTCTACTGTCAGTTGGAGGGGCGTGGTTACGGATTAAGCAGACACCAAATTCCTCAAGCCTACGTCATCAGTGAAGGTCCTCCAATGCAGAGGGGAGGGGCATTTTCAGATTTTGATTAAAGATTATGAAGCCAAAATATTTTTGTGTGTGGATTGACTCGCATGGATGAATTGTTCAGCACAAAACGATCAATTTAGGCGAACAAAGTAAATATAGTCAATTTTGATTTCATGTGGACTTTAAGATGCAGGCTTGCATGACCTGATGCGCAACATTTCAGAAAATGTGCATTCACAAATGTAGCCTATTTTGATCCAAATATGGAAAGCACTTTTAAATTTAATAATATGAGGTTCTCTCAGGAGATGTTTTGCCACATTTCTTCGATTAAGGATCGCTATTGTATAGTGTTTCTATTTGCCTGAACTTCTTCAAGTGAGTTGCGCGACAAAAAAAAAACGAAAATCCAGCACTTCTCCATACTGATACTGTGACTATTCACAGTTTGTACATGTTCATTCGCTGGCATTTTTTGAATTTCTTTTTTTTCTCCCTTAAAAAACAAATGTGTCCATTCTGATGCGCAATTTTACCTTAAAGGCAATTTACCTAATGGCTGTTGATGACTATTTGAATTGAATTCTGCCAAAGTGCGCGCTTGTATGTGTTCGTTAAATGCTTATGCCAGTAGGTCTGCTCATGTCTGAAAATAATATATAAAGAAAAAAAAATGACATAAAACATTAGGATATAGGGTATATTTCATTAGTAGCATTTTCTTTTAATTGATGTAAAAAAAACAAAAAAACAAAACAAAACCATGGATAACCTAGATTAGTCCCAGGCTCTGTTCTGAAGTAAAATAATTATAATTACTGTTAACCAAGAGTAACAAATTTTAACGGATTAATCGGCTATTTTCATTTGCTGAATGTTTTCTTTGTTTTATTTTTTAAACACGCAAAAAAATAAATTAAGTTTGTCAGAGGAAAAAATTGGCTATAAGAAAATATTTTACAACAAATCCTCTAAATTTAACAAATGTATCAGAACAAAACAATAATTAAAAATATATAATTCTAATGAATAAATATAATTGCAGTATATGATAATATAGGCTTAGTAATAAAAAAAAAAATAATAATAATTTAAAGCTAAGCATAAGGTAAGCTTGGGCTTTCTCAATTGGGAGAAATCCAAACGTTTCCATAATCGTGATGTTGCCCATTTGAAGCTTAACTATTATTCATGAGGTAAATAGGCTGTGTGCGTTTCAGTATCGATGGAAAAAAAATCATAATTAACAATATGTCAAAGTGCTCACGCCGAATGTCTGGTGAACGACTACTGTTTCCAGTGAATATGTGCGCAAGGCATCAGGGCGATCAAACAGCTGAAACAAATAATACTTAATTTTTGGTCGCACATAAGGCATAATTCAAAAATGCAAAGTGTTGGTAGTTTGAAAAATCAAGAATAATAACAGAGTTAATACTAATTATTGCTAAATGCTGGACCGTTCCCATTTCGCTCTGCATATGGGACCTGAAGATTTTTTTAAACCAAGAATGAACCGAAATGAAAATGAAATTAAAACATTTAGCTTATATATATATACATAGGCAGGGTTCCCACGTGTCCTGGAAAACCTGGAAATCCTGGAATATTAATGACCAATTTTCCAGTCCTGGAAAACACATGGAAAATGAGAGAAAACATAGATTGTCCTGGAAAAATCTTGTTGTCCTGGAAAATTATTATTTTTACATTTTCTTGATCATTAAAGAATTGGCCGACAACTGGTTGAAACAATTAACGAAGCAGAAAACGCTTTGTTCAGGGATGCTGAGTTTTGACACGTGAGCTCACGCTGTTTAAGCTCCCTGTGATGTATGACGCTGTCTCGTGTTGCTGGTTTTCAGGTGCTAGAAATTAAGTGCTCGAATGTTTGCAGCAAATGTTCACTGGTATTGAGGTAATATTTAATTACATGTTAATATTATTGTAAAGTAATTATTTTGATACGCATGTGCAAGGGGTCTGCACGGCGAATTACAGCATGAGTGACGGTATTTGCCTGAGAAAAGGTTATCGATTTGTTAAGTCTATTTTATTTAGAATCGTTGGAACGTCTTGCATCCCCATGACAAATCAGACCCAAATTTCCCAAACCTGTTTTATGAACGATATAGGAAGTGAAAATGAAATGCTGACGCGATGCACAGCGATAATTGCATGTTCATAGTGCAGCACAGACTTGTGAACATGAGGCGGAGGCCGGTAGTATATAATAGTACTTATATAAACGTATATATAAAGTCACGTTTGCTATTGTACTATTGTCTGTTTGCTCTGTTTCACCAACCTAGTAGTTCCAAACAGACGTTTCTCTTAGCAACAAACAGTACAGTGACGTTTCTTTGCCGACTGAATCTTTGAGAAGCGATTCATGACCCATTCATGAAGACCGTCATTTTCTTCATTCTTAAATAAGCGTTTTGAATGAATCGTTTGATAGAGTGACTCCAATGATTCAATCATTAAGACTGTTATTTGCTGCCATCTGCTGGTGGTAATAGTTAAATTTTTAAAGCATCTTACCTTTCCTCTTTCTATTCTAAATTGTATTTATTTTAAAACATTAAATTTGTTGCGTTATTTATACAATTGTGATATACTGTTCGTTGATATTTTATTAAAACACTAGATTATTACTAGTGTTTTTTTTATTAAATAAGGAACATTAACACAAGGAACATCCCGAAAAATTCAGCTGTTTAAAAAAGAATGTCTCCTTCCTTTCCATGACTTGCAAGAAAATGATGGAGAGAAGTCCCCTAATGTACCCAGCTGTGTGGCACTTGAGCTCCCTTGACCCTGTGATCATGGTTGCAAACAGAGATAATTAAAGAGTAATGTTTCAAAAACTCTTGCAAGTTTTGCTCAATGCTGGTTGGTACACTGCACCTCAGTGTGATGAGGTTCTTGCACACTACAAAATGTTTTTAATACACATCTACACACACCATAAAGCAGAATTCCAAAATTTTGAAACCAAGCATTGAAACCATGCAGAAAGAGGCAGATGAAATGGCCGTCAGGGCAGAGAGAAAGCATGACTTCACCTTACTGACAAAATCAAATGCCTATCGAAAAAGTGTAAATTTGTATTTGGTGCGTTTCTGATTTTATAGTTGGGTTATAGCCATAAATTGTATGCTTTTTTTAAGAGAGGAGAGAGGAATATATAACTTTAGGCTGTGAATATGTGATCCTTATATTTTATTCCCATCATCATGAAATTTGAAAAGTCCTGGAAAATGATCTCTGAAAAAGAGTGGGAACCCTGATATTATATTTATTTACTGTTTAATAAAAATAGCATACATATGATCCTTTGTGTCTTCTTTTAATTTTTGTTTAGTAGACTGTAGCCTAAGACTATCTTACATTTTAAAAATTAACAAATTGTAAAAAAAATTGTTCTTTTTTTTTAAATGTTACAATGTTATATCATAATTTTATTGTTGTTTTACTTACTGCTATCTCATTTTATAATTACATTCATTTCGCAATCCGTCCCTTTGCGCCACCTGGCGGTAGTTTCGCAAATGATTTCAACACGCGACTGAAGGTACGCACGGCGGTAAGGCCCAGATAGGCTGGCCACCTACTGTATGATCAGCTGTTTCCTCATCTTGGCTGACCTTTCAACGTTGTTACGGGAAAGGATGAAGCTGAATGTTTAGTTAGTGTCACATGACCTGCGGTGCGCTTGCGGCATTCTGAAAAGTTGAGATGTTTTTAACTCGATGCGGTGCTGACGCGCCTGGAAAAAACGAGCGCGTCGCGACCGCATTGCTTCCATTATGAGCGCACATACCGCGCGCCTACATCGGAAATAACGAACTTGCGCGCGCAAAAGACGTGATATGTCAACGGCCCACTGATCTATATATATAACTGGATCGCTCATCGCGTTCTAAACTGCCAACAGGCAGTGAAGCCACCGGAAGTTTTCGATCCGTCATCTTACTAATCCTTACCAGCAGAAAGCACCATTGAGTTACATTCAAACCGCTGTCCTAAAATAACTGGATTTGAAGCTAATCAGTCAAACGGGACTCGTTTTTATGTTATGTGTAATAAAGTAATGTTTACTTCAGATGTTATCTGCAGTGTTTACGGTCTTTTGGGGCAGGATAAGCGATATATTTAAATCGTGTAGGTGGGTGTGTCTGCTGTGCACTAGCGACACAGGTAACTGTTCAAACACAAAAATGGCTTATTTCTTTATGAACAAAATTATTCAGGAATTATTAAACATGAATGTATTAGTATCAGAATTGTAATATATTACAATGAATAATACAATTATGGTGGTAATATTGCTCTATAATGAAATAAAAATTTAAATTTACTATCTGGGAAATAAAGCTTTGTATTTATTTCTTAAATCCGTACTGTATATAGTCAGTTATTTCTCTGAATAAATTCAGATTTCAGAACGAACACTTTGTCGTTTGTTATATGTGTTGAGGTTGTGTCTGTCTGATGTTTATCATGTTCATGATGCTCACTACTGTAATGAACGTAGCTTTTTAATAAGTAGGGGAAATTCCTGACATTTAAAAAATAACCGTTTACATGCCTAGGGTGTTCACATTGTAATAATGTACAGAGATACTTAATATTTATAAACGCTGACTTGTTAGGTGATGTTTTCTCATTAAAATCATACAAATTCCTATTAATTCAATGGAACGTTTTCGCACACTAGGGATTACCAATATGGCGGCGCGGCGGCTTCACTTTAATGACGTCATGAGCAATCCAGTTCTATATTATAGATCAGTGGAATGGCCCCATATGTGAACGGCCCCTAACGATCCGCTACAAGGCAGTCAAAAAAACGCGTTCCAGGGGCAGCGCTTGGGCTGGGCTAAGGGGGCTTAATCCCCGAATATTTTGTTACCTTGTCCTTCTCATAGAGCAAAACAATTAATCAGAAAAACAAATGTGAATAAGACTACAGCTGCCGTGATTACCAAATCATGAGAAGTGCATATTACAGTTTTATATATATATATATATATATTCCCTTTGCATTAAAAGGTACTCACGATGTGCTTTTGCAGCGTTGAGCATTGTAGCCAATCACAGACATGTCTATTGAACGCATTGGCCAATCAGAGACGTGAAAATGAGTCGCTGTGCTGAAGATTTGTTTTGTTTTGCGCGAGCTCACCACATGGTGGGATAGGTCACATCGTGCTCGGCTTGCAGACAAGACTCTCTCGAATCTTATATTTTGCAAGTGCAATACCTTGTAATAGAGGTAATGACTTATGGATATACTCTGAGAGAGAGAGAGAGAGAGAGAGAGGAGAAATGTAACAAAGTTGTATGTAAACTGTGTTTGAGAGAAAAAGAGAGAGGTGTTCAGAGAGGAGTCTGTTGGATGTTTAGCTGTTATTTGTTTTATGGACTCAATGACTACGTTTACATGCTGTTAAAATTCGGGTTATGGTCGGGTTAAGGTCACTATTTGGGTTTCTGAAACATTCGGGATAACCCGTTTACATGCGTGAGCAGAGAAAGTTACTCCTGTATGCATGGAATGTGTAATCAGTCGCCAATCCCGATGTAAACGGCGACGCACGGTTAGCGTCTGGACATACGGACAACAAGATGCAATATGCGTCATTTCCGATTCTTCTTCCTGTATCCAAAGACAACAACAACAACAGCAGCAGCAGGCGGATAATGAATAGTTTGGGGCAGATAGCGATAGTCTTTGTATGCGCTTTGGCGCTGGTACTGATCCACCAGCAGCACTTGACACTACTGTGCCTCTATACTGCACGCGGGGTTCTCTTACGAGAGCTCTCTCGTACTGCGTCTTAGCTAAGACACTACGGGAAAAGTCTCTTTTCACGAAATACTGAAGCAAAAAATTATCCTTAATTTTGTATTTTTGTAAAGCGCATTTGCAGCAGTACACAGCCATAGGCGAGACGGCTCGTTCGCTCATTGGCTTGTTCTGCGGCAACTGCACAGCCTATCGAGCGCAGGCTGATGCAACATCAGACCAATAATGTTGCTTCGCTTCGCGCCCTTCTTGCCACTTCCTGCCGAAACGGGTGTGGCCCAACCTATAAAAGGAGCTCGAAAAGGCTGACTCACCTGATTTATTTCATCGCCGAAGCGAACCAGAGTGAATCGTACGCACGGCAGAGAACGCTCACCTGATTTTTCATCTCTTCAGCGAAGCTCACGCATCGCTGGATCACGAAGGAAGCAAGCGCCGTCTGAGAAGCATATCAGCGGGACGAGCCATTCTGAAGCTGCTGGCCTCTGCCGCCTTCCACTGCCGTTCCTGCTGCGCTGTCCTGCGCCTATATCCTTTCAATTCTGTTATATCCAATTGTTCTTTATGTGTGTGTGTGTGTTCGCCTTGCGACACACACTCGTAAAAGAGCGGATTCCGGAACCGTCTTCAGCTCAACCAAGCTCGCCGGTTCGCCCTGCTTCACCGGCCTCCCCTGCATCGCTTCCCGATGGGCAGCGCCCGCTGTTTGCCGGCGCGTCGTCCGAGGAAGTCGATCTCAGGGCCGCGTCGGGGGAAGAGGACACGCGCTCTCTGCTAGCTTCGGGCAGTGAGGGCTGGGCGAGCTCCGAGGATCTCGCGCCTTCTGCTCAGAAGCCCAGCAGACGAGCTGACATCGAGAAGGAGCCGGGGCGAGTGCTCAAGCTGGCCGCGACGAGTCTCGGCCGCGAGTGGTCTGCACCAGCGCCCCCCTCTCGTTCCCGGCTGGATGGTATTTTTCCTTTCGGATGAGTGTACTTCTCAAAGCCCGCCTCATTTCTTCCTGAGCTTTACGAAGAGGTGGCAAAGGCTTGGAACGCTCCATATTCAGCGCGAAATCGTTCGTCTGTCTCACTAGCATTCTCCACACTGGATGATGCTAAAAACAGGAACTACCAGTCACTTCCGCCGGTGGAACAGGCGATAGCGACGCACCTTTGTCTGCCCTCTGCTGGACGGCGGACGAAAGCGGTGTTGCCATCTAAAGCCTGCTGCGAGTCGAGTCGCCGCGGTTGAACTCTCACCTAAGTGCGCCGCTGTTTCAGTTCCAGGGATTGTGACTGTTTCAGCGTCTTTTGCAATGCGCAAGCCTGTGCGGTTGCCCGCTTGCCTGCACACAGAAACCGTTATCACAGCTACCCAGATATTTCCCGAAAAAGGTGTAATTTCTGGTGTCTCGGCCACGGCCGATGGTGCTATAAATGTAGTGACGATGCCCACTGCTCAGTGCCCATCTCCACATGTAAGCACAGCCCTTCACACAGGGCTCGCGCCCATAAAAGCGACTCAAGTCGATCGCGCGCACTACATAGTAAACGTGCCCACTCCTCAGTGCCCACAATCACTATGTCACACGCGTCATGTGGTTTCTGTAAAAACGAAACCCGTGCACGTTCGTCCGTCCACGGCCGATGGTGCTATAAATGTAGTGACGATGCCCACTCCTCAGTGCCCATCTCCACATGTAAGCACAGCCCTGCACACAGGGCCCGCGCCCATAAAAGCGACTCAAGTCGATCGCGCGCACTACATAGTAAACGTGCCCACAATCACTATGTCATACGCTTCATGTGGTTTCTGTAAAAACGAAACCCATGCACGTTCGTCCGGCCACGGCCGATGGTGCTATAAATGTAGTGACGATGCCCACTCCTCAGTGCCCATCTCCACATGTAAGCACAGCCCTGCACACAGGGCTCGCGCACATAAGATCGACTTAGATCGGTCACGCATGCCACATAGTAAACCTGCCCACTCCTCAGTGCCCACATACACTATGTCACACACGGCGCGTGGTTTCTGTAAAAGCGAAACCCATGCACGTATGCTCTGCCCAGGCAGACAGCGAGTCGAAAGTGGTAAATGTGCACGCTTGCAGCCCACAGTTACTCGCAGACATCACGAGTCCCACGGGACCCGCTCAGCCCTCCCCCAATCGGTTAAGCACCGGGATGGGGTCGAGGACGAGCGATCTGCCCGCTGTGATCAGCGCGCTCCCCGCCTCAAATGCCACAGGCGTAACGCCCATGGTGCAGCGCACCCAAGCGCCGCCGTTGCCCAGTCAACAGAGCGCGCTTCGCATCCAGCCCTTAGCCATTCATGCAGATGCATGGTCAGCGCTTCCAGGGGTTTTCGGATTGGGTGCTAGGCATTATAAAGAGAGGCTACTCGCTACAGTTTTTTCCACGCCCTCCGCGCTTTTTAGTGCGCGTTGAAACTACGGTCAAAACAGAAGTAGCACACATACTTCGGGCCGAAATATCAAAACTGTTGAGCAAAGGGGCTGTAGAGCCTGTGTCTCGAGCTCAAAGCGAGGGGGGGGCTGTACAGCAGATACTTTCTGGTGCCCAAGAGAGACGGGGGTCTCAGGCCCAAACTGGATCTAAGACAGCTGAACAAGGTATTGATGAAATGCAGTTTCAGAATGTTTACGACCAGGAAGCTCCTCGCGCAGATTCGCAAAGAGGACTGTCATGTTCATGTCAATAGATCTGAAGGATGCGTATTTTCAAGTACAGATAGCGTCAAGTCACAGGTGATATTTGAGATTCGCCTTCGAGGGCCAGGCATACCAGTTTACAGTCCTGCCGTTCGGCTTGTCCGCGGCTCCTCATACGTTTACGAGGTGCATGGATGCAGCGCTCGCTCCTCTCAGACTCAGAGGCATGCGAGTGCTGAATTATTTGGACGACTGGCTGATTCTGGCTCGATCACGAGCCGTTTTACTCGATCACCTCGAGAAGCTCGGTCTCAGTGTCAATTGGGCGAAGAGTTCGCTGAACCCCAGTCAGACGATTCTGTTTTTGGGTATAGTTCTGAACTCGTGTTCCATGACGGCGCGGCTGTCACCACAGCGCGCGTTGGGCATTCAGCGCGCAGCAAGTTCTTTCCGCTGCGGCGCGACCGTTTCGCTCAAACACTGTCAGAAGGTGCTGGGCCTCATGGTCTCAGCATCTCCGGTTCTGCAGCTGGGCCTGCTCTGCATGCGCCCCCTGCAGCTCTGGCTGAAGGCGCGGGTGCCGCGCAGAGCGTGGGTGTCTGGCTGACTGCGTCTCAAGGTCAATCAGAGCTGTGTCACAGCCCTGAAACCCTGGACAGCAAACGGCTGGTACCAATCAGGTGTAAGCCTGGGGACTTCCCCGAATGTGAAGATGGTGTCGACGGACGCCTCCACTTCGGGATGGGGAGCGCTGCTCGAGGGCAGACCGTCCTTTGGCCTGTGGTCAGAACGGGAAGAGCTTCATCATATCAACTGTCTGGAAATGCTGGCAGTGGAGAACGCGCTGATGCGCTTTTGTCCCCAAATCAAGGACCACCACGTCTTAGTCCATTCGGACAACATGTCTGTGGTGTCCTACATAAATCGCCAGGGTGGTCTCGGGTCCCGAAACCTGTTCAGGCTGGCGGAACGTCTCCTGGTTTGGGCTTAGCGCAAAGTGCGTTCGCTGAGGGCAGTGCATGTGCCTGGGCTACAGATTCTGGGTCCAGACAGGCTGTCCAAAGGCAAAGTTCCTACGGGCGAATGGTCTCTACACCCGCAAAAAGTCCGGCTGTTGTGGGAGAGATTTGGCAGGGCGGAGGTGGACCTCTTCGCGTCCCACGAAAACGCTCACTGCCCCGCGTTCTTTTCCAAGAACGAAAGCGCGCTGTCACGGAAATGGCCGTGCTGCCTGCTTTATGCTTTCCCTCCCGTCTCCCTCCTTCCGCAGGTGATAGAACGGGTGAGAGAAACGAGATGTTCAATACTGCTTGTAGCACCTCTTTGGAAGAACCAGCCATGGTTCCCAGATTTGATGCAGTTAGCAGATGTCGCCCCGTGGCCAGTACCGTTGAGGAGGGACTTCCTCTCGCAGGCCAGGGGTTCGATTTGGCACCCTCAACCGGAGTTGTGGTCCCTCCATGTGTGGGCGCTCAACGGTTACCCGCTGATCTCGCAGTGGGAGTGCTAAATACCATCACTCAGGCTAGAGCTCCGTCGACACGACGTCTGTATGCCTCGAAGTGGTCGGTGTTCTCCAGCTGGTGCACAGCTCGAGGATGTTCACCCCTTAGTTGTGAGGTGACGGAGGTTCTCTCCTTCCTACAGGAGCTGTTGGATAAGGGCAGAGCCCCATCCACGCTCAAAGTTTATGTGGCAGCCATCGCAGCGTTTTCTGAAACAGCGCTCGGTCAGTCAATAGGAAGGAATGATTTGGTCATCCGCTTCCTTAGAGGAGCTAGGAGGCTGAATCCTCCCAGACCTCCGTCAGTCCCTATGTGGGACCTCGCGGCGGTTTTGGAGGCCATGAAGGGTCCCCCTTTTGAGCCTATCCAATCAATTAGCCTTCAGCATCTGTCGTTCAAGACAGTATTCTTGTTGGCTCTCGCTTCAGTGAAGCGTGTGGGTGATCTGCACGCACTCTCGGTGAGCCAGTCGTGCTTGGAGTTTGGGCCTAATGACTCAAAGGTCATACTCAAACCTAGGCACGGTTATGTGCCGAAATCCCTCAACACGCCGTTTCGGGCTCAGGTTATTGCCCTGTCTGCCCTGCCGGTGTCAGGAGAGGATAGAGACTCGAGTCTTCTTTGCCCTGTCAGGGTTTTAAGAGCTTATGTGTCTCGCTCTGCTGCTTTTCGACAGACTGAGCAGCTGTTTGTCTCGTCCGGTGGACGTTCCAAGGGAATGGCTGTTTAGAGACAGACTCTATCCAGATGGATAGTTGACGCTATAGTGTTAGCTTGCGCTGCCAGGGGCCTTCAGTGCCCGCTGGGCGTCAGAGCACACTCCGCAAGGGGCGTCGCCTCGTCGTGGGCGTGGTCTACTGGGATCGCCTTGCAGGATATATGTATGGCGGCAGGTTGGGCCTCGCCGTCTACATTTATCAGGTTCTATAACCTGGAGGTTCCCGCCTTGCAAGTAAGGCTGCTGTCGGTATAGTCGAATCAGGGCCCTGAGGGGAACTCTGAGTTCGTGAGCGTTATGCGCTGCCGACTGTTATATGGGCAGTATTGCGTAAGACCTGCATTGCCACATTGGTCAGGCCTTGCCTCGGCTGTGTGATGTCATATTGCTGGATCTACGGATGTTGCTAGATATGGGACGGAGGGCTTCCCCCCTTCCTGTCCTGGACTCTCTGTGAGTCCCTCAGGTGACTGTGCACTGTAAATCCTGGGCGTTGCTTCAGGTTTATTGGTGTGTGATCCCTGTGCGCATGGTGTTTTACATTGGGTTCCCGTAGCGTCTTAGCTAAGACGCAGTACGAGAGAGCTCTCGTAAGAGAACGTACTCGGTTACTAAACGTAACCTCGGTTCTCTCTAGAAGAGCAAACGAGTACTCCGTTCTCTGCCGTGCGTACGATTCACTCTGGTTCGCTTCGGCGATGAAATAAATCAGGTGAGTCGGCCTTTTTGAGCTCCTTTTATAGGTTGGGCCACACCCGTTTTGGCAGGAAGTTGTTTTATTGGTCTGATGTTGAATCAGCCTGCGCTCGATAGGCTGTGCAGTTGCCGCAGAACAAGCCAATGAGCGAACGAGCCGTCTCGCCTATGGCTGTGTACTGCTGCAAATGCGCTTTACAAAAATACAAAATTAAGGATAATTTTTTGCTTCAGTATTTCATGAAAAGAGACTTTTCCCGTAGCGTCTTAGCTAAGACGCCAGTACTCGTTCGCTCTTCTAGAGAGAACCGAGGTTACGTTTAGTAACCGAGTACGTTTTTTTATGCACCGTCTCTACTCAAAAGACCAAGATTCCTTGCGAATGGAACATGCGCAGAACACACATTTTGATGGGGATATGCCGAAACATGTTTACAAGACCAAATATTCGGGTTAGAAAAGGGGTACCCCAGGTATAATATCCCGGTTTTTAAATATGAGCATATCCGGGTTTTTGCCGGTGTTTACATGGCCGTGCGCGACCGGGTTATTGCTAATATCCCGGTTTTGAACGGGTTATTGGCTGCATGTAAACGCAGTCAATGTTGAAAATGTAAAACATTTCAAACACTGTTGGCAGAAGTGAAAAATAAATAATTTTCTGAAATTACAATTTTGTTTGATTCCATTATGTATTTTACTGAACATGAGTATTTATAATGAAATTCAAATTATTTTAGTTTACTGACAGTTACTTATATCTTGTCTTTTAACTTTATTAAGATCAGATTCTGCAGGTAAAATTACAATAATAAGGTGACTTGACTTGGACTTGACTTGACATAGCTTGTGACTTGACTTGACTTGACTTGCCCAAGAAAAAAATACTTGGGACTTACTTGAGACTTGCACATGTGTGACTTGGTCCCATCTCTGCTGGATATACTTTGGTGCTGAAGGAACTTGGTTAGCATCTAGGAAAAAAAAATAGTGTGACTGTTTGTCAGTAATAAAGATACCAATGAAGACAACTATTAGAAATATAAGAAGCAAATATCAGGGAAGCTAGAAAAAATAAATTAGGCGATAATGGACACACTTGCCTAATATCACGTGACAAGTAAAATCTAATTTTGCTTACTTAGTTCTTACTGCCATACAAAAATATTCACCAAAACCAAAATTTTCCACTGATTTAAATGTGAATTTATGGCCAGCTGAATCAAAAGCTTTAGAAAAATGCAGGAAAACAATAAAAATATTATGTTCAAGCCAAACAATATAATCCAATAACTTAAAAAAAAAAACTAATATTATTCATTATATGTTGATCCCTCATAAATCCAGACGGAGTCTCATCTATAACAGTATACAAACAATTTTTTAAAACATTTTGTAAATATTATGGTGGAAATTGTATAGTCATTGTTAAGGAGTATGATGGGTAAGATCTTCCTCAGGTTTACCTTATGATACCTTGCATCAATGATACCTTGAGTCTAGAAATGAGGACTCTGTCTGTCTGCTCTAAATACCTTGAACTATAAAGATTCATATAAAACTGGCACTGTAGTAAACTTACACTTTTTAATCTTAAAAAATTGTGGAATTTATGCAGACGTAGTTTTACTCTATTTTAGAATTATTTTTCATTAGACTACATTTTATAATTTTTTCCATTGATCTTAATTAGCATATTACATGCTGCAACGTTGTGTGATATTTATTGAAATAATTGACTAGTTCGACTGATGCTGATCAAACAACATGCAAGCCTATAATTTCGTTTAGTTGTGCAGATCGGAATTGGTTCTTTTTATTTTCTTTCTTTTTTTTTTAAGAAAACAAATCCTCTCAGCTTATAGACGCACTAAAGTAATTTTCCCCGTATAATTTCAAGAGGGTCTGGCTGCAGACGTAGGACCCTTCTCTATAATTTCCCTCCTCTCGCCGCTTCTCTCTCTCCAGTCCAGCGTGTGGCGCTAAAACACATTCGTGTGTTTGTCAAACACCATCAAGCCTCAGAGGAAGAAGATTAGTTGCACAGCGCTTTCTGTTGTTTTGTTGTGGTGCTGGTTTAATACGAACTGTTAAAAATGTATTTCTGTAAATAAAAAAGGCCGTTTTTAATCAGGTCCGTGATCTGTAATATTCTCACAGTCGTGTCGTTGCTGAAGTTAGCAGGAATATCTGGAGCAGTATCATCTGAACTGAGATCTGCTGCTGTGAAGATGGAGTTTGTTAAAGAGGAGATTGAGGAGAACACGAGTGAAATGAAACACGAGGAACCAGAAACCTGCAGAATAAAACAAGAGGAACCAGAAACCTGCAGAATAAAAGACGAGGAACTAGAAACGTTGATAATAAAACGAGAGGAACCAGAAACCTGGAGAATAAAACAAGAGGAACAAGGAGGTAACGTTAGGTCTTTATTCATATTTAATGACTGTTTGTGGTACATTAGTCTTATGAAGCATTAATTCTCTGGGTCTGAGAGGGTTTGATGGTCCTGGAGAAGTTTTGACATGCCCTGGACATTTGTGCTCTTTCAGTATCTTAAAAACATATTAATGATTGAAGTTTGATTACACTCTAATCAGCAGAAACTGTGCTACAATAATATGAGCAGCATGAATGTAGCCTTCATGTGTTTTTGAGAAAATAACATGGTTAGTGAAAAACATTAAATAAGACGTTCACAAGACGTTTGAGAGCTGATGTCTTAGACTAGAGTTTTTGCTAGGGCCAAAACTTTCTAGAGTGATTAACTTGAAGATAGAGGTGTGTGTGTGTGTGTATTGTTGGTTTAATTTGAAGATTGAATGTGAAATTATTGCAATATAAAAGTAGGGTAAACATAACTATTAACCTCACCAAAATCTAGATTAAGACATTCTCAGAGCACAAGATATTAATTTAAGTAGAAGAAGTTTAAAGATTAATCTATAACACAAAAATATTACATTTTATTTTAAATGACAAAAGCATTTCAATTAAGATATACACCATTAAATGCAAGAAGTCCGGCTGTGTTTAATGGTACATTTTGTACCTTTTAAGCACACCGCTGTTCCCATTAAGCTCACATCATGTTTTATTAAAAATAATTTTACATTTTGTAAAGATTTAAAAAAAAAAGTAAATTTAAAAAAAAAATACATTAAGCAACAAAGCATTCAATTTGATCAGTTATATATTCTTAGTGGAGTGTCATTCAAGTGCATGGCAACTAGTCCACTTTCAGCTAAGTAACACGCAAAAAACGAACCAATAAAACGCATAAATAATGTAATGTCACATAAATAATTGAAGTAATGGAAATAATGGAACATAGAAAAGCAAATTAAATCCTGTGGCTCATGACGATACATTATCTGCGTTTACATCTGATCGTAATAGGACTATAAGCACAATCAGAATAAAAAAGTCACATGTAAACACGTCACAGATTGAATTGGCCAGATCCCACTAAAATTTTGATCGTATTGTAAAGGGTGGTTTATCCCTTTTTTTAATCCGAGTCATTGTAAAATTCCCCTTTCACTCACGTCTATCAAGTGGAGCAGGACAACATTCCACCAGAGTCCTTGTTTAAGACTCTCATTAACAAACGACTGGTTTTGGGTGCGGGAAGGGGCACTTTTCATATGTTTTTAAAGTAAGCAGTACAGCACAATGGTTAATGTGCTGGTTGTTGCCTACATAGAACCCGAAGTAGATAAATATCACGTCTGCTTTTTAAAACAGCGTGAGACAGCGGCGGGAAACTGTATATTCATGCAGGTATATTCAAAGGTGTCCATGTAAATGCACATATTGATGTATAAAGATACAAGACGATCAGTCTGTACAAAAAGCTGAACAGTGTTTATATAGTTTTTTTTTTAACCTCTGATCCATCACTCTGTCCAACTATCCTGAGCAATCCACAACAGACGGTGCGTCTTCTTCTTTCTTTAAGACAAGTCACAGACTTGATCTGTGCAGTAAGCCGAGTTCAGACTGCACGATTTTCAAAGTAGTCACGGTTCTTTTCACACTGCATGACTGTCTTAGTCAACATTCAGTCACTGATGTGTTCACACTACACGATGGATCGGCGACAGAAGGTTTCACACTGCATGACTTTACAATAGGAAGAATCACAGACAGCTCTGTCTGGCACACAAACTACGTTTCTCAATCAAAGTCACGCGAGATGTGACAAGGAAACAATGCGATATCAAATTAAGTTGTGTATATGTATGTATATATATATATATATCATAAATATATCATATTTTTTAGTGACAAGTACACATTTCCATTGGCAACACTTAGTGTCAGATACCTTAAAGGGATAGTTCACCCAAAAATGAAAATCCTATCATCGTTTACTCACCCTCAAGTTGTTCCAAACCTGAATGAGTTTCTTTGTTCTGCTGAACACAAAGGAAGATATTTGGAAGAATGACAGAATCAAACAGATCTCGGTCCCCATTGACTTCCATAGTAGGAAAAAATATATACTATGATAGTCAATGGGGACCGAGATCTGTTTGGTTACAAACATTCTTCCAAATATCTTCCTTTGTGTTCAGCAGAACAAAGAAACTCATACAGGTTTGGAACAACTTGAGGGTGAGTAAACGATGATGAATTTTCATTTTTGGGTGAACTATCCCTTTAAAGACATTGCTATTGCTATGCCATTGCTACACTTTCTATGCTATGCCTGCTCCACAGACTTCTTGTTGCAAATTTTGCTCACACACACACACACAAACCTGGACCTGGAGATGGACACGGACACACACACACACACACACACTCAAACACAGGCTCACACACTCAAACATTCAAAAAGACTCACACACACAGACTCAGACACACACAGACTCAGACACACACCAAACTGGACCTGGAGGTGGACACACACAGACTCTGACACACACACACACACACACACACACACACACACACACACAAACCTGGAGATTGAGGTGGACAAAAACCAACACACACCAACCTGAACCTGGAGATAATAATAATATAATGTCTAGTCTGGTGGCTGTGATGTATATAAACCTACCAACGTCCGTTGCCATGATTTTTGGAATGACTGATCGCGAGAGAGAAAAAATGACGTTTTAGTCGCATAACATCGGTTAATGGAAACACCGTCATTTCGCAATATATGTTTGTCGATATTTAGAAAAAAAACACTAAAGTTTTGCGCGAATCTGTAATGGAAACGCGACAGCGCTTAACATAGACTAACATCTCAGAGTTATGTTGAGCAACAGTGTTCATTAATAACCATTCAACTCCGGATTGATTCTGGAATCTTCGCTGGGGGAATAAGCATTAAGCACCATCCTCTAACTAACGCATGCTCATGTTTTGATTCAGATCGTGAAGAGGAGGGGCTAGTCGCGCGTGACTCCGTTGTTTTTTTGTGAGAGGGAGGGAGCAAGCAGCGCGCAGCTCTACAATAAAATACAATTGTACCCATATTAAATAGTTTAAAAATCTGAATCAATCCGTGGCGGTCAGCGTTGATATTGTGGCGGGCCGCTAACAAATTAATGAATGTATGGGAAACCCTGTGTCAGTGGTCCATTTAATAAAGGGTTCCTCCACCCCAAAATTAAAATTTTGCCATCAATCACACCCCCATGTTGTTCCAAACCTGTAAAAGCTTTGTTAGTCTTCTGAACACAATTTAAGATATTTAGTTTTCTTTGTTTTCTTTCCGTTCAAAAAGGTATTCTCGTAGCTTCTTATCACTACGGTTGAACCACTGATGACAGGTAAAATATTTTGAAAATGTCTTTCATACTTTTCTGGACCTTGATAGTGAAAATGGCAGTCAAAGGGGCAGTCAATGGTTTTCATCCAAAATATTTTACATTTTGTTCCAAAGAAGAACATAGCTTTTGGGGTAAAGTAACCCTTTAAAATGCATGCCTAAATCGTCAAATACATGCAAAATGTCAAAATGCAGCGCTTGGTGTTTATTCATGTAAACCTTCATCAGTTATGTTTTAAATGAAAGTAAACGGTTAAGAATGAAAATTCAAGTGTAACAGTTACTTGGATCCGTAAGGCTCTTAAAGTGGCAATAAGTAATATTCCTTTTGCTGTTTCTGTGCTTAATATGAATCAAACCATAGACAAAAGGTTAAATTACTCACTTCTCTTTACTGAAGGACTTATGTTGTTTTTATAAGAAACAAAGCCTGTCGTGCTGCACAATTAAAATAAAATCGCATGGGCAATAAATCACGATTAAGGCCGAAGATGCGATTGTCATGTGTATCTTTCAGTAAAGCACGGTATGGTGACCAGTAGTAAATCTCCATCCAAAGGCCAGAGGGCGCTCTCGCACTCAAAATTCAAATATGCCCCAAAGAAGAAATCGCTGCAACTGAATAAACAGAAGATCAAGATTTCATTGATTCAATGAGATTAATAAACACACGACTACGGCTTATTATAATTTTCATCATAATAAAGTATATCTGTAATGAAATGCTAATCCAAATGCTAATCGACATAGACTTTATCACAGCATAGTATATACAATCCAATGAAATATTTTGTGCCTTAATTATTCTGTTTAGGAAACCACATAATCTCACAGAAGGATTTATTTTAAACACTACTGATGTTATCATGTGAATTTGGACTTTTCTGTAATTTTACAGAATAAATTATAATTTCATGTACAGATAGAGCAGCATTTACTACACAGAGCCATTGTTCTCTGAGAAGATACGCCAACACGATACGATTTTATCGATTTCATAATCCTACAATTACATCATCTGCGATTATAAATGCAATTTTGCAAAGCTTGTCAGAGAACTATGGCTCTGTGTTGTAAATGCTGCTCCACCTCAAAGCAGGTGATGGAGATTTGCTGTTAATCACAGAACTGGCTTTACTGACTAAATGCGCATGATACTCACGATTAATCACATTCGATTTATCATGCAGCCCTACAAGCATGTTTAAGTCTTACAGTGAAAACTAGGACTGGGCAAAAAATCGAATGCGTTTTTCATGTGCATCTGTGATAAGTAAAGCTGCTCCTGTGATAAGTAGGTAATTTCCTGCACGTGCACTCAGATCAGAGTATGTGAGCGGAGTGGAGTGGAGCAGCAACCGTATCCCCTCAGTGCACTGAGCATTTAATAATCACTCCGCTAACAAAAAATGTAAATGCCACTCCAGGAAATGCTCAGAGCATATAAATCATCCACGCAGTGTTATGATTTTGAAAAGTGTTGTGCGCATGTTTATTTATCAAAGTCTTTAGTGGCAAGAGACCACAAATAAACAGTGTATAAGAAACACTGGTAATGTATATTGAAATATCGTTAAAATTAAAATAAAAGTGTTTTAAAATTCATTTCATCATAAGTTACTGCCCAGACCTAAATCAAAACCATGACTTAGAAAGCAGATTTCTGTTAATTTGGTTTGAAGGTAGGACTGGACGATATGGCCAAAATTGATGTCACAATATAATTCTTCATTTCGGTTTATACAATATTATTCCGATATCAGTATGAACACTAATCTTTTTTTTTTTTTCAAAGCCGCATAAAAACTGTCAAGACCATACACAACAGACGTCTGTACAAACAAACTTTTTCAGTGTCCTAAGGAAGAAGGGCTGGTGAGCCTACTTGATCAGGCTGGAGGTGTTTGTGGTCCAGGACAGATCTTCCGAGATGGTGGTTCCCAGGAACTTGAAGCTGGAGACAAGTTCAACAACCATCACGTTAATGTGAATGGGGTCATGCTTGCCTCCTTTCTACTTCCTAAATTCCACTGGTGTTGAGGAGCAGGTTGTTGTCAGCATACCATACAGCCAGGTGTTGTACCTCCTCCCTGTAGGCAGTCTCATCATTAGCTGCAATTCCACTGTCGAGCCAGGGCTTAAAACGGGCCGACTGGGGCTAATAGCCTTGGACCTGTAGCACCGAGGCCAGAATAGTGCAGGGTTTCCACTGTCGAGCCTAAAGCTCCACTGCGCAAACAACGCGAACTACGTTACGCAACCGTCACGTCATCATTTCACCAACAAAGAGAAGTTATCAGAAAACTAAGAAATAAATCACTGGAACATGCGCGATCACAAAACGATTATGATAAAAGCGACCGATTGTTTGCATGCTTTGTTATATATTCAAATTCAAAAGCATCAATGTTTTACTATAGAATGTGATACATTGAGCATAATGAATTAATTTATCAGGACTCAAAATCAATCACACTGAAATAAAATTATTCCTGTTTATTTATTTATTTTTAACGCTTATAAAAATAGCTTGCTTATTCAGTCGAGTCTTTCTGTTTATTTGTAGCCACAGTTGCCATCACATCACATTTAGAATGAATGATAATCTCTCTATTTTTTTATAAAAGCTCTCGAACATAAAACATTATTATACTTTTATGATAGGCTAGGGCTGTGCAAAAAATCGAATGCGATTTTCATGCGCATCTCATCAGTAAAGATACTCCTGTAATTAGAAGTATATCTCCATCACGTGCGTTCAGATCAGGGTTGCCAGGTTTTCACAACAAATCTTGCCTAGTTGCTTCTTAAAACTAGTCCAAAACTAGCCCAATCGCGTTTCCGGGAGGTTCCCCGATGAAAATTGCTTTTGCATTGACATGGTAGGTGCAGGTGTGGCCCAGCCTTACATGAAAGTCTGTTGGTCAGAAAGTCCATAGTCCAGTTACAGAGGGAGGTGTTAATGCCCATCTGTGCATGTGTTGACAAAACTTCTCCAGGCCCCAAAAATACACTTAGACTCCAGAGGGTTAAGGAAAGCAACGTCTGTGACCGTTGGAATGGAGTTGCTTGGCTTGTAGTAACTGATGACCTTGATGCCACGTGTCAGGGATCAGAGTTGGAAAAGTGTTCCTCTACCTTTTACATCATCTGATCTCAAGTCTCCTTGTTCATCCATGGCATGTTGTGATCTGTTTTTCTGTTGCAACACTGTCAATGGTGGTGTTGATGTAATTCAGTACAGAGATATCAATGTTCGAGAGCCACAGGCAGCCTGAGAAGCAAACATTCTCCAGTCTGTGAATTGAAACCTGTCCTGAAGTAAAGAGTCTGCTCCAGTTGGTCACACTTTCATGGTCCTCCCTGATGGCTTCACGCGGTTGATGTGGGGTGAATATTTAGGGGTAAGAAACAAGGAATGGTAATCAGACTTTACGAGGTGGGGGGGTCGCGATTTAAGCTCAATCAATTTTTGTGTAAACATGATCCGAAGTTTTGTCTCCTCTGGTGTGGCAGGAAACATGTTGATGGAATTTAGGGAGCACTGCACTGTCTTAAGTTGGAGAGTTTAAAACCACCCGTGATAATAAAGCGGCCTCCGGGTGAGCAGTCTGTTGTTTACTAATGTTGTTTAACAAAAACGTTGCATTTGAATTTTAGGTGTGCGTTAAGAAAGCTGCTTTAAGGCCCAGCCCGGGTATGCTTCTCATTCCGCATTCTCATTCTTGCGCCCAGAAGCGTCCGCACCGCTTTCAAAAGGCGTATGAGCTTGATATGCAGAGTCCACTTCTGTCTCATAATTCACCTCGTACCTGCGATGTTGTATGCGCACAGTCCACACGGTCTACAAAATTGCCTGCCATGCGGGTGGGATGCACGGCTGTCCACAACCCCTCTTGATGACAAAAATGACACAATGCAGACGGTGCGTGGACGCGGACAACCAAAGTATATTTTGGCCTTTATCAGTTGGGATGGTCCTCAGATGTTTTCCATAGCTATATCAAGACCAACCGATTCCACATTAAAAAAGATCACCAAACCCTTATTGAATAAAATAAAAAATAAAAAACTTGAGCCTTTAGTCTCGCATTGAGAACTTTCCCGGTAGAGCACTTACGTTTTCTCTTTCGTCCAGTGAGCATTTGGTCTCACATCGGACGCAGTGTGACAAAATATTCTGGTCAAGCTCTCATTTTCCTCTTTCCTCTTATTATCCAGCGAGCATTTGGTCTCACAGCAGACGCAGCGAGAACTTTCCCGGTAGAGCACTTACGTTTTCTCTTTCGTCCAGCAAGCATTTGTTCTCACAGCAGACGCAGTGAGAAAATCTCCTGGTCAAGTACTCATCTTCCTCTTCCCTGTTTTCTCTTTCTGTCCAAAGAGCATTGGTCTCACAGCAGAGAAAGGTGCAAACTCACCTGATTGGTTGCACCAAATTTCAGCTGCTCCCCGTTGCAGGCCAACAGGGCCCGTCAGTCCAGGTACAGTGAGCCATCATCACGGGCCCCCCTGGCCAAACATACAGACCCTTCTCGAGATACCAGCCCGCCGGTCTTTATTTTGCCGGCTGTCCTCTGCTCTTTAGCTTTTTGGGGAGAGGTACTCTGGGTTCAGGCCAAATACGCATTAAACTTTACCCCTCAATTGTATGTAAGTGTGATCTCGTGAAATTTGCAACTGTATTACTATTGTAAATGTTTTTATTTTAGCAATTAAGGGCTATAACCACAGTTTTACTTCAAATACCATGGTTAAACTATGGTTAGTGTAGGAAAATGTTTTTTTTTTTTTTTACCACGGTTTAACTAGTAACCGATAACCCCTTTTTTTGTATTTTCTATACAAATTTTTATGATATTTATTAGGGCTGTAGCTATCGAATATTTTAGCAATCGAGTATTCTACCAAAAATTCCATCGATTAATAGAGTAATCAGATAAAATGTGTTTTTGCTTAAAGTGCAATATTAATTATGCAAGAGAAAATAGGACTCCTGGGTCTCTTAAAATGAACAGCTAAGTTGTTCAAAAATAATCATTTAATTATCACCCATTGTTTCTCTGTCTGTACTTGTACTGTGAACAATGACAATAAAGTTGACAGATGAATTAAGTGCATTTAAGTGCCATTCAGTTGAGGTTTTAAATAAAGCATTTTCTGAAATGCACATTAAACATTAAACACATAAAACATTAATTTAATTTATCTTTTAATTATTGAAAATTAAGCAAACCTAACTTTTTGGTACTAAACCGCAATAACTAAACCGGACTTTTATTTTGACGGACCTTTACAGTTCTGTGTATGTGATGTGACGCTAGTTTTACTTAAATCAAACGGTCAGATGCTCATGAAGTGACTCTCAGAGCAGTTCTGGAGATGTTGTTCATGTGTTCACGTCCTTATTTAGTGAGACAGCAGACACAGAAATTACCACGAGATTCACGCGCGCTTCCGTGTGTTTAATGAATGAAGACGCGCTTCTGCTACATTCATTGACACAGACACACAGAACATGCAGGATTCATATTTAAATACACTGTTCCGGCTTAATATTCACAAATATTAGTCCATATCGTGATTTGATGTAAGTGCAATGACCTATTTTTGATTAATTCATTCGAAATTTTGCAAATTCTGTGCCATTCCGTGTTAAACTGTAAATTCCGTTTTTATGACTGGATTTTGCGATTACCTCCTTGTTTTTTATGCATTGCGGAAATAATAGGGCCCTAGTTGTGGTATGCCAGCTCTATCTTGCAATGGACACACGTCACGACATTCTCTTTACGTTTGCCCGCGTCCTCAAATCAAAACACTGCTGACTCCTTGCAGTATGTGATTTCGGCCGCAGCGCTTGTGTCTCCTTCCGCTTTCTGGGTGACGTAAACGCGTTGTCACATTGAAAAAATCATTGCGAAAGAACTTGACGTGAGATTTAAAATAAATTAAAAGAGGGAATTTGCCTCGATCCTTTTTTGTAATCAAGTTACTCATGGAATCGTTTTAGCCCTAATATTTATTTTATGGCATGTATTTGTGAAAATGATTAGGCAGCCGCAGCATACACCATGTAGAATAACGCTGTGCATTAAGACACTTCAGTGGACCTGTTTTGTCAATGTGACAAATATTTTTAATATATAAATAATAAAGTACGACAGACTTTTACTCAAGTCTTTATCACTTTATTAAAATTAAGCAAAACAAAACGTCAAATGTTTACTTTTCACAAGCCATATCATCCTCGTATAGGCTTGTATTAAGTGGACTCTTGCTCCATTAGGTAACAGAAATGTTGGAAAACGACAACTTTTTCCATTCCATTAAGGTCGTTTGTCCAGTCAGAGATACTGTGGCGGGAAAGGACTGTTATCCCCCACGCCAACTCTGCCCACACAGGGGCTTATGTGTGTTGGAGTGGGGGTAAACAGTTTAGAGTTTTACTTTTTACTTTTTTTTTTTTTACTGTTTATCGTAACCGCTTACCGTATTTTCCGGACTATAAGTCGCACTTTTATTCATAGTTTGGCTTGTCCTGCGACTTATAGTCAGGTGCGACTTATTTATCGAAATTAATTTGACATGAACCGAGAGAAATTAACCAAGAGAAATGAACCAATAGAAAACATTACCGTCTCCAGCCGCGAGAGGGCACTCTATGCTGCTCAGTGCTTCTGTAGTCTACTACTGAATAGAGATGTTCCGATACCCTTTTTCTCTTCCTGATACCGATTCCGATACCTGGGCTCAGGGTATTGGCCGATACAGAGTACTGATCCGATACCTGGGTGTGAATCTGTATATACAGCTGTATATACTACTAGCCCTGTGTAAATTGCTAGAATTATTTTATGGTGTGCTTTAGACTTATCCCTTGATAAAACATGAACAAATACATGGTGAACTACTGTATGTATTACAGTATTTTTATTATCTGACATGAATTTTACAGGAATATTATTTATTTTCTTAACCGAAAAAGAACTTCAAATTAGGGATGGGCGTTTTCCCCAAATATCACATTCGAATATTTGAGCTCACAAAAAACGAATATTCGAATATTCGTTTATCTAAATTAAGTTTAATGAGACAGACGTAATTTTTCAGCAAGATTTATTGTTTCTGTCATTTTGAACAAGCATACACACAATAAGCTTTAACATCACACATCGTGTTTTGTAGCTGAAAACCTTTAACAATGCGTGCAAACAAACAAAAGTACAGATTAAAAGCAAAAAAAAAAAGTTAACAAAGAAAAAGTTAAAGAAAAAACGTAAAGCAGCCTGCAGCAAAGGCTATTGTAGAACGTAGCCTACACTTAACTTTGAAACTTTTAAACTGTAAGCAAATCTTTTTTGCTTTTTTTTCTATTGTTTTACATGTTCTTGTTAAGAAACACAGGCATGTAAACATGATCGGAGGAAAGTCGGCTCCTTAGTCTGTTAACAATAAGGCCGGCCGCGGAGAAAAAGCACTCTGACGGCACAGACGTTGGCGGGACTCACTTCTCTCATGTTTTCATCGAGTAACCTGAGATGTTTGTGCCGAGGGTCTAGGGCAAACGCGAGAAGAAGAGTTTTCACTGCATTCTCCAAGTTAGCGGTGTTTATTCGTTGCTTGAGAGGTGCTGCAACAATGTTCTTGAATTCGGTCACTTTCTGTGATTCTCCACGGAATATATGAAGTAGGAAGACCGCAGTTCTTAGGGCCCGTTCACATATCGCGTCTCAAGTTCGTTATTTCCAATGTAGGCGCGCGGTATGCGCGCTCATAATGGAAGCGACGTGGCCGCAATGCGCACGCGGTGCGACGCACCCGTTTTTTCCGAGCGCGTCTGCACCGCATCGAGTTAAAAACATCTCAACTTTTCAGAGAGCCGCAAGCAAACCGCGGGTCATGTGACAAGAACTAACCAATCAGCTTCATCCTTCCCTTAACAACGTTGAAAGCTCAGCCAAGATGAAGGAACAGCTGATCATAGCTGTATATGGATTGTCATTTTGAAATAAATTTAGTAGAAGAGCTACTGAAAGTGATTTTTTGTGCTGCTAATCCATTTATCCTTTGCTAAAATTTCTGCATCTTCATGGAGAGAGCGCGTCATTGTTGCTTAGCAATGACAGACGCCTCAGGAGCGCTTCTGCCCGAGTGCTTTGGAAAGAAGGAGAAAGTAGCGCGCCTAGCGTTTTCCATGCATTTTTAGGCGCGATATGTGAACGGCCCCTTATTCATTCATTAATTATTTTTTGCTTGCATACATCTTCAAATATGCCGTGGAGAATCACAGAAAGTGACCAAATTCGGTTTAATTGAGAACTTTTTTTTTTTTTTTGTGCGAAATTCGAATATCATTTTTATTTATCGAATAATTAGAGCAGAACGAATATTTGAATGTTCGACTATCCGTGCACACCCCTACTTCAAATGCAGCCAAAAATCTAACACCGCAAACTAAAAAAGGTATTTTAGTTTTACAATATAACTGTATAAAAAACTGCAACAAATAAGTCTAGGAATAAAACAAAATTCTATATTAATCAGATAATCTCTTTACAACAAAACAAGTAAAAAAACAAGCAACCGTCTAGGCATAATTATTATTATTAATAGAGACGCATTATTATTACTACATAGAGATGTAGCTAAATCTATTGTAGGCTACAACAGTAGCTTAATATATTGTCAATTTACTCGCCATGAAGATCTTTGAGTGTCTGTGTTTATGATATGACAGTTTTCTCAAATGAAACGGTAAATTCTCATGAAGTGACGGTTTATGCGTTTGTGTCCTCATATAGTGACACACAGCAGAGACTACAAAACAGTGAGCTCCCGCCGTCTGCGCCCGTCACCCACAGAGATGTAGAATTTGCAAGAGTAATATTTAAATAGTATTTTGCAGTTTAATATTCACAGACACTAGTATATATTCGGCTACAGTCTGGAGCCCTGCACTTAGACTAACACGGAAGTGACTGAACGCAGCTGCGGGTACCGAATATACTCTGGAGTCGGTAACTTACTACCGGTACTACAGAGACGCTGGTATAATCACATTTTTACATTTTCAGCACCGACTTAGTAGTGAAGTGCCAGTACTTGTGCCATCCCTAGTCGCTGTTTTATTGTCTGGTTGGTCCAGTCCGAAATACTGCTAAACAGCGGACATACTGCTAACCACTGATCTATAATAGAGCCCTGCGCGGGACTGTTTTTTTCATCCCGCTCCTGCCCGCGCCCGCCGAATTTCTTTTTTTTTTTTACTTGAATGCCATTGCTTAAATTGATATTATTTATCGTTTGACATTTAATCTTCTGAGTTCAGAAACATTGTTTAATATAATCGCTGTTTTTTTATTTTATTTTTATTTGAATTTTTATTCAAAGTTCAGAATCAAGATAAATGTATTACTCTTATGTTTCTTATGATAACTGAGATAATGCTGCTAAATGTATTCTTTCTTTACCTTAAATGTCATTGCTCTGATTTATTTTTTTATATTTTAATATTTCATATTTTGTTCAAATGTTTAATATATCTGCTGTTCATATGTTCATTTATTAGTGTGTTATATGATTAGAATGTTGTCCCGGTTTTAAAATAAAGCACATCAATGATATTTGAGAGTGTATTTTCCCTTTTCAGGAAAAGTATCGAAAAAGTATCAAAATCGTGATTCTTGACTAGGTATCGTATCGAAACAATAATTTTGGTATCATGACAACACTAGTTTGTTGTAATAGAACAAAATCTTTAGAGCTGTTGAATAATCTAAATGGAGCCGCAATTAGGGGGGGACTTTTTTTTTTCCAACAAAATGAATGTTAGATAATATTGTACTTGATCAAACATATTTAATTGTTCTCATAGAAACATGGGTTTGAGTATATAATGTTCAGGGAAGTTTAGTTTATAAAATTGCATCAGAAGGAACCAACTTTTAAGTACTTTCATATTCATGTTTATTTTTCCAAGTTACTGACAAGTAAATTGTTTTTGCTTTTATTTCAGAGTTTATTGAAGAAAGTGAGGAGAACAAAAAATGGATTGAAGTTGAGGAGAAAAATCATGTCAAAACTGGAGAAAAACCTTTGAGCTGCTCTCAAACCAAACAGAAAAATTTAAAGAAAAGAAGAGCCAAGAAACCGTACACTTGTGATCAGTGTAATAAAACATTTTTGAGAGCTTCAAACCTGAAGAGCCATCTGACAGTTCATACAAAGGAGAAACCGTATTCATGTTATTCGTGTGGAAAGAGTTTTTCACGTTTTTCAAATTTGAAAAAACATCAGAAAATACATACTGGTATGAGAGAGTACATGTGCTTTGAGTGTGAAAACACTTTTACTTCAGCGAGCAGTTTAAAACGGCACGAGAGGATCCACACTGGAGAAAAACCTTATAAGTGTTCACACTGTGACAAGAGATTCACTCAGTCAACACATCTGAAAACACATGAGAAGATCCACACTGGAGAGAAACCTTATAAGTGTCCACACTGCAACAAGGGATTTAGTGATTCAGGAGACCTAAAAACACATGAGATGTTCCATACTGGAGAGAACCCAAATAAGTGTTCACACTGTGACAAGAGATTCAATAGGTCAACAGACCTGAAAACACATGAGAGGATCCACACTGGAGAGAAACCTTACAAGTGTTCACTTTGTGACAAGAGATTCAAACAGTCATCACATCTAAAAACACATGAGAGGATCCACACTGGAGAGAAACCTTATAAGTGTTCACACTGTGACAAGATATTCAATAGGTCAGCAAACCTGAAAACACATGAGAGGATCCACACTGAAGAGAAACCTTACAAGTGTTCACACTGTGACAAGAGATTCAATAGTTCATCAAGTCTGAAAAGACATGAGAGGATCCACACTGGAGAGAAACCATACACATGTGATCAGTGCGGAAAGAATTTCGCACAAAAAAGGAATCTTACAGAGCATATGAAAGTTCATACTGGAGAGAAACCATACACTTGTGATCAGTGTGAGAAGTGTTTCACACGCTTATCACATCTTAAGGATCACTTGAACATCCACACTGGAGAGAAACCGTGTTCATTTGATCAATGTGATGAAACATTTTTGAGAGCTTCAGACCTGAAGAAACACCTGACAGTTCATACAAAGGAGAAGCCATATTCATGTTGTTTGTGTGGAAAGAGTTTTTCACGTTTTTCAAATTTGAAAAAACATCAGAAAATACATACTGGTGTGAGAGAGTACATGTGCTTTGAGTGTGGAAAGACTTTTAATTCCATGACCTGTTTAAAACGACATGAGAGGATCCACACTGGAGAAAAACCCTACAAGTGTTTGCACTGTGACAAGAGATTCAATCATTCAACACATATGAAAACACATGAGAGGATCCACACTGGAGTCAAACCTTACAAGTGTTCACACTGTGACATGAGATTCAATAATTCAACACATCTGAAAAGACACAATCGGATCCACACTGGAGAAAAACCTTATGAGTGTTCACACTGCGACAAGAGATACAGTCAGTCAATACATCTGAAAATACATGAGATGATCCACACCGGAGAGAAACCTTATGAGTGTTCACACTGCGACAAGAGATTCAGTCAGTCAATACACCTGAAAATACATGAGAGGATCCATACTGGAGAAAAACTGTATTACTGCACTGAATGTGGGAAGCGCTTCAGTCATTTATCTGCTCTACAGAGGCATACAAAAAACTATCACAGTAAGGCCCAGTACAAACGGAGGTGCATTTAGCTATTTTTGTAAAAATTTTGTATTATATTGGTGTGTCCTCGAGATGGATCCAGCACTTTTGCAGCCTGAAACTGCTATTAACTCTGCTTTAGAGTTACTCTCACAGGTCACTGCACTTATTCGCAGACACCAAAGTACATTATTTGCATGTTCTTTAAATCCTTGCTGGTTAAATATTTCATTCACACGCTGGTCTGACGTATGCCTTTTCTGAGCAACGTGTGTGCACCAAAAAGCCTGTAAAAAAGCGCCTGATCACTGAACTACGTTACCTTTTGCACTAATACTGTCAAAACACAATATTTACAAATAGGTTCAGTTGTTTTGTCTAAAATAAAAGTAAGCAGTTGAGAGAAAAATGCATGTGCGCATGTATATTAGATGCATGCTGGTCTTAAAGGGAATTAAACATGCAGTTGACTGTCATTAGGGATAGTTCACTCTAAAATTGATCAACATTTATCATTATTTTAGCCATTATTTGATCACTCATGTTGTCCCAAACCTGTATTTATTCATTTTTTTTATGCTGAACACAAGATATTTTGAAGAATGTGGGTAGCCAAACATTTGCTGGTCCAAAATCACAATGGAGCAGCAACTGTTTGGTTTTTGATGTTCTTCAAAATAGCATTAATGTTCAGCAGAAGAAAGAAACTCATTCAGGTTATAAAACAATTTTTGATTGAGTAAATGATGATATAAAAATAAAGCGCTATGACAGAATTGACAGACAGATGACAGTTTTTATTTTGGGGTGAACTGTTCTTTTAAGGATAGTAAAACAAAGCTCAAGGAGAAAACTATTCATGACTTAACAGTTGTAATAGAGTTGCTTAAGGAATCATTCTATATAGTGTTTTATTTTTAGATTTGTTCATTCAATTTCTTGAATACTCCTGGTTAATATACCTGTTTTACCTGAAAATAAGCCCTTGTTTGTTTTATTTGTATATTATGTGTAGTTGTAATGTGTATCTTTATTCTTATTTTTTAATAACAAAGATAAGTAATGACAGATTGTTACCTTGACCACTTTTGCCTTTTTTGATCCCTTGAAAGGCTTATTCTTTATAATAGGTAAATTGGTTTAGCTGTTATGCTCAGACAACTTGTAAAATAGTATTACCAACATGATAAAGAATCGTGAAAAATTGTGAATCATGATATTTTAAAAAAAATTAAAAAAACATATTACTTCCATATTGCCAACCCCTATGAAATCATCACCCCACATCTTTAACCTAGTCAGACACTGCTACTTCACATTACAACAAAAACAATGGCAGATTACATGTTTGTGTTCGTCTTGCAGAAGCCTATTAACTTTACTAGATTTTCTTGTTGTTGTGTTGGGTTTTGTATATAGCAGCGGTTTCCAATCCCAGTCCAGTCGATTGGTGAAGGTCAGTTTTGATATTGTGGCGGGTGCCACAAAAAAAATCAATGTATGTAGAAAACTGCATTCTCATAATTGAAGTGTAAATTCTGTGATTTAACGTTATCTTTTTATTAATACATAATATTTACTTTTAATATTTTATCATTAATTTAAATGGTCTGCTGATTGTACTTGCATAGAGAAAAAAGTAATTTTATAATTTTAGTTTTAATAGTTTAAAGTCATGATGTTTGGAGCTTTGTTTTAAATTTCTAAATTAAACGTTTGAATTGATTTGAAAACTTGAAATGTCAATGTTTTTTTCTGCATACATTGAAATTAGGAGCACTCTTACTGACTGGTGTTAAAAAAAGAATATGAAACTATAGACAATACATGGGACTAGACTGTACAGTACAAATATAAAGGTATATACAAGAAGTGACCAAGTCAAAATATTGTATAGTACCATAATATCTCATTTACATTGCATCTGCACTTGCCATGAGACAAAAATGCAATTAATAAAAACTTTCTGACAAATTCTTGGAAATTCTGACAAATTAAAACATTTTTTATTGGCCATTACATTAAAGAAATCAATAGATTTGTCTGTGATCAGCTACCGATATTTTTGTCCATGACTATATATATATATATATATATATATATATATATATGTGTATATATATATATATACATATATATATTAATCATTGCCAAAAATATTGGCACCCTTGGTAAATATGATCAAAGAAGGCTGTGAAAATTAAACTGCATTGTTTATCCTTTTGGTCTTTTTTTATCACAAAAGTCTAACCTTTCATTGGATAAGAATTTAAAATGGGGGGAAATTTAATTATGAAATGTTTTTTTCTAATACACATTGGACACAATTAACGATTTAGCCATTTATTCAATACTTTTTTAAAACCTCCATTTGCCACTTTAACAGGTCTAAATTTTCTGACAAGAACACCTGACAAGAGATCAGAGACAATTCCTTCATCCAGAATCATTCCAGACCCTTTAGATTCCCAGCTCCATGTTGGTGCTTCTCCTCTTCAGTTCACTCCTCTCATTTTCCATAGGGTTCAGGTCAGAGGACTGGAATGGCTTTAGCAGAAGCTTGGTTTTGAGCTCAGTGACCCATTTCTGTGTTTCACACACAAACACTATAATTTGCTGTTATACTCCATATAACTCCATATACAAGCCAGAAACGAAGCCTTTTTTTTGCACCGGCCTATTAAAAGGGTTAATGGTCCCACCTAGTGATCAACCGTTAAAATAACAAATTTTACCTCTTCCCAAAAGGAAAAAACCACAAACAATCAAGAATACATGATTATATGGTGTCATGGCTTTGTAATCAAAAAATGACGTTATATTGGAAATCATTGGGACACAAACAGCCACCAACAACAAATGAGGGAGAAAACATTAAAATCTAATGCTGCACAAAAACTAACAATGCATCAAAGCCAATCTTGTTAATAATCTTTGACATGCCCAAGACTGTGATAAAAGGTAAAAAAAATATCCAGTCCACAATCACTTTTTATATTTAAAATATGTAATTTTGTGTTTTTTTTCCAAATCAGTGACATCATTTATGAACTTGGTAATTAAAGAGTTAAAATATTGGGTTTTGCAAACATTTGGTAGTTTAGGGACTGAGGTTGATTAATAGATTTATGCAAAAAAAAAAAAAATATCTGGTACATTTTTACAGCAGTTTAATTTAGTGGATGTTTTCATCCACGAAGATCCCGAAAGGTTAGTGAATTTGCCCACAGTGTACCGTTGAGTTTTTGAAACATTTCAAAGCATTTTCCCAAAATATGGGTCAAAATAAGATTTGTCACCAAAAATCATTCCATTAGCTCAAACACAGAGAAAGTTGTGGCCAAAATAAGACTCAACTTTACCCCCCAGTGGACGAAAACGTCCCCAACAACGCATAAGGGTTAACCAGTGTTTGGGGTCCTAGGGGACCCCACTGGATTTTTCCTTCATTTTTTAAAAGTGTTACCTTCATCTCAGGGGCATGAAACTCGGTGACCTTTCCTAAATAATCTTATCTAAACATGCACAAAAAACTGAGCTTGATTTGGTTGTTCTGAAGGTGTGTAAAAAAAAATGTTTAAGGTGTTTTACAAAAAAAAAACTTTTTAATTTTGTTTGTCAAAAAAAAAATAGAAGTAAATCCATTATAAATCTGAAAATATCTACGTATAAACCAATTTCTGGTCCTGGAGAATAAATAAAAAGTGGAATGAACTTTCCATCTTATACACACACACACACATGTATGTGCAACAGAGAGCATTTTTACAGAAAATGGCATAAATAAAAATTTCACAAATGCAACATGGAACACACACACACATAGAGAGAGAAAGAGAGAGAGGGAAAAGCGCAGAAAAACTTTTGCACTCTGAGAAAGTTTACTGTTAGATGAAAGAGCTGCAGCAGTATTTTGAAAACATCACAGTTAAAGTATAAAAGTGGCAGTCTGGGTCCCGCACACAGCTCATTCTGTAACCGCACCATGGCCAAAAGGTACAGTCTTGAGGAGACCCTGGATTTCATATTGGATCAAAGTGATAATGAAGAATGCCTGAAAAACACTGACCCAGATAATCCTGAGGACTTTACTACTGACACAGAAAATGAAACCGAGTTTCAAGAGGATTACCAGGAATCTGAAGAGGAGGATTATGAGGAGGAAGGCCATGCAGACGAAATCTTGTCTAAAAATGGAAACATTATCTGGAATACTACTCCACCTCCACAGAGGCCAGGAAGAGGTTCAGCATCAAGGATCATGAAACAAGGTATGCAAGCTCTCGCGTCGATGACATAAATTCAGCCTTTTTATTATTTTTTCCGATGTAAATCCAGAACAGCTTGATTGAAAAGACAAATTTGTAAAGCAAAAGTGCATGGTGACAGCTGGGATGACGTAGATGGGATAGAGTTTGAAGCTTTTATTGGTTTGATCGTTCTTGCCAGTGTTTATTGCTCACGCAATGAGGCCTTGACAAGTTTGTGGGATGTTGAAACTGGTCGTTTGATTTTTCGGGCCATCATGTCACTGCAGAAATTCACAACATTCTCAAGAATCATCTGATTTGACAACAAGTACACAAGAACAGGTCGACGTGAGACTGACAAGCTGGCTGCAATCCGAGACATCATGGGTTGAGTATCTCTCTCTGATGTATAACCCAGGCCCAGATGTAACTGTAGATGAGTGCTTGCTTCCATTCAGAGGAAGATGTGCTTTCAAGCAGTACATTCCCAGCAAACCTGCAAAGTACGAAATCAAGATCTGGGCTGCATGTGATTCCAGAAAAAGTTATGCTTGGAATATGCATCTGTACACAGCAAAGCCTCTAGGTGGAAAGCCTGAAAAAAAACAGGGTATGCGAGTGGTCCTCGACTTGACCGCTGGTCTTCAGGGACGCATAATAACCTGTGACAATTATTTTTTTACGTTACATGCCCTTGGCCAGAAGCTCCTAAAAAAAACAGCTAACAATGGTTGACAATAAGAAGAAATAAGCCTGAGCTTCCACCTGCTCTTCTCTCAACAAAAGGCAGAGATTGCTTTTCTTCTGTCTTTGCCTTCAGTGACACACATTGCTTTGTATCTTATCGTCCCAAAAATGGCAAAAATGTGTTACTAATGAGCTCCTGCCACAATGAGGCCATAGTAAGCGATAGGAAAGGGACAAGAAGCCTCAAGTAATCTTGGATTTCAATCATTTCAAAGGAGGAGTTGACAACATTGACAAGGTATTTCCAAATTTGATATTCATATGCATCATTTGCTAAATATATAATGCATTTCTTTTGTCAGTGAATGTACAAATTTGTGTGTCTTTGTAATATGGCAGATGATTGCAACCTACAGCTGCAAGAGGAAAAAAGCTTGTTGGTCAATGGCTGTTTTTTTCAGCCATGATTGACGTGTCTGCCATTAATGCTTTTGTGGTGTGGAAAAAGATAAATCCTGCATGGGAGAGAGGAAAATGTTTCCAGAGAAGTCTCTTTCATGAAGAGCCGAAAACACCTGCCTAGTACACCAGCCTCAGTCAAATTATTGAGGAAAATGCAAGATCCTCCTCTTGACAGTGAAGAGGCTCCAGGACCCTCCACTCAACCTCCATCCTCAAAAAGAAAGTGCTGTGAGGTGTGTCCACGGAACAAAGATGTGAAGTCCAAAAGGCACTGCACAAACTGCAGGAAGAACATCTGCATTACTCATACTATCAACATCTGCCAAATGTGCATGTACTTTAGTTCATGATACGAAGTACCATTATCAGTGTTTTGCATTCTGCTTGTTCTTTCACTTGTTTATTAGCCATGTGATTTATATAAAGTTGTATTGTTCTGTGTACCCTTTACTCCTGTTCATTACAGTTTATTGGTGCTGTTGTTTTGTTTTGTATTATATTGTTTTATTTACTTTGTTAAATTCATCAAAGTTGTGAGAAGTTGAAGCGTCAAGAAAAATTAAGTGAAAATCCCTATGGACCTCTATAGGATATATATATGTGGTCATTGCACTTTCTTTCTTTAATTATAATTTCTAAAGTTTTTCCACAAACCAGCAGATGTCAGTATTCTATCCCTAACACAGGGCAATGACTAAAAACAAATTCGATTTAATTAAGATTGACATTTAAGTGATTTTTTCTTTAAAAAATAATTTTTCATGAGCCAGTTTATGGCCTAGTTAAGTAACTGTGCAGTAAGATTTAAGAGATTCAAGATTTTTATTCGTCACATACAAAATTATATATAGCATATATAACCAGCAGTGAAATGTGAGTCAGGTCCGCTCCATGGACAGTGCAATTATTAAGGAAAACAACACAGATGAAAATATACATTAATATAGCTATGTAAGAATGAAATAAAAGTAAACAATCAAAATATAAAAAAGATGTATATTGTAGAATTAAATATAGAACGCAAAATAATGTGCATGAAAGTAAACTGTAGTCTTAAATATTAAGATATACAGGGATGTACAATGTGCATTTTACTGTAGTCTTAAATATTAAGATACACAGGAATGTACAAGAGGCAAATGTGCAAATAGGGTGACACTGTCAATGTGAGGCAGTGAATGATGAATATCTTACTGATGAAGTGAATATTAAGTGGAGATATGAAGAAGTTAAGAGGCTGGTTTAGAGTTTAGGAGCCTGATGGCCTGAAGGAAGAAACTCCTCCTGAGTCTCTCGGTTTTTGCCATCAGGCTACGGTAGCGCTTACCAGATGGCAGCAAAGTGAAAAGATGGTTACTGGGGTGGGTGGAGTCTTTGATGATTTTAGCAGCTCTACTTCTGCAGCGTTTGAGGTAGATGTCCTGCAGAGAAGGGGAGAGCAGACCCTGAAATGCGCTCAGCTAAGCGCACAACTCTCTGCAGGGCTTTGCAGTCTTGACTGGAGCTGTTCCCATACCACACTGAGATGCACTGAGTCAATACACTTTCTATAGCCCCAGAATAGAAAGTTTTCAGGATTGCTGGTGAGACCCTGAATTTCCTCAGCTGTCGCAGATGG
The DNA here is from genome assembly GCF_963082965.1 of Carassius carassius. NCBI lineage: Eukaryota > Metazoa > Chordata > Actinopteri > Cypriniformes > Cyprinidae > Carassius > Carassius carassius. The sequence continues at coordinate 24,922,686 of NC_081780.1, forward strand.
TACAGTCTTTGCCTGGCTTTATTAACCTGTGTTTGAATGTGAGTAGTCAAAGTCAGGTCCTCGAAGATGTTTACACCAAGGTACTTGAAGCTGCTCACCCTCTCCACAGGGGTCCCACTGATCATAAGAGGAGTATAGGGCTGCTGCTGTCTCTTCCTGAAGCCCACAATCAGCTCTTTAGTTTTGCTCACATTCAGAGAGAGACAGTTGTCCTGGCACCATGATGTTAATTTCTCTACCTCATCCAAGTATGCGGCCTCATTATTGTTGTGAATGAGGCCCAGAACCACAGTATCATCAGCAAATTTGATAATGGATGTGGAGCTGTGCGAAGACACGCAGTCATGTGTGTAGAGAGAGTAGAGCAGGGGACTCAGGACACAGCCCTGCGGGGCTCCTACGTTCAGGGTGAGGGAGCTGGAGGTGTACTGGCCTAGTTTCACCACTTGAGGTCTGCCGGTGAGGAAATCAAGAATCCAGTTGCAGAGTGAAGAATTCAGGCCGAGGTCCATGAGTTTGGAAGCTAGCTTTAAGGGGACTATAGTATTAAAAGTTGAGCTATAGTCAATAAATAGCAGCCTTACATAGTTCCTGTTATTGCTGTCAATGTGTGTGAGAGAAGAGTGCAGGATGTGAGAGATGGCATCATCTGTGGATCTGTTTGGGCGATAGGCAAACTGAAGAGGGTCCAAAGTATCCGGTATGGAGGAGCAGATGATGTTTTTAACCAGTCCCTCAAAGACCTTCATGACTATTGATGTGAGGACAACTGGACGATAGTCATTCAGACAGGAGGGTTTATTGTTCTTAGGCACAGGGATGATGACCGATTTTTTGAATGAGGTGGGAACCACCAATGTAGCAAGGGACTCATTAAAAATGGATGTAAACAAACCAGCGAGCTGATCAGCGCAGGACCGCAGAAAACGGCCAGAAATCCCATCAGGTCCGGCTGCTTTCCTTACATTCACTCGCTTTAGTGCCCTCCGACACGGTGATCGCATGATGATCGCTGATCTGACTGTTGCTTCCTGATGCGCTAATCGGCAGACTTACACTGCTTAAATTGCTTTCAAAGCGGCCGTAGAAAGTGTTTAGCTCGTCAGCCAGCGACGGATCTGCTCTCACCTCTGCAGAGGATTTATGTCCAAAGGCACAGATGGTCCTTAGTCCTTGCCACTTGCGTCGGGAGTCATTTAGCTGGAAATGTGACTCTATGGGGCTGTTTACACCTGGCCACTTCATGCGTTTTCTCAGATCGGATAGTTATCTGATTTATCAAAACGGTTCCATTTACACCTGGTCACATGAATGTGTTTTTGCGAAACGGATTTAAATCCGATCTTCAATTCCCGCGCTATATGCAGATTTAATGGAGTGCACGTCACCGAAAGCAACAGATATGAGCTGCATTTTATTGATCATCAGCTAAAATTTCAAAATCAAAGACCGCAATAAGAGAGAGCGGCAACAGCACTGGTAAGATCATTTAGCTTCTCTACTATTAATGATGATGATTGTGTGTTAAGCGTTCGCGACTTACTTTCACTTTGATTTGCGATAGTTTGCACGTTGGTTTAATGAATATATGCTCAGCTTCTCATCTGGTGGTGCGTGTTCCAGTAGCGTCGTCATATCTGGCTATAACATTACATATAGCTTATAACACGCCCTCACACGTTTATTTATTTTTGCATTTTGGGGAGGAGTACAATTTACATATGTGGTTTTAACAACCAGATGCATTTACACTTGTCTAGTTTTGTCTGGAATGCGGCCCAGACCACCTCCTGAAGTGGTTTGAGCGATCGGATTCAAATCCGTCTCAAATGCGTTTCGGAGGGCATTTACACCTGGTCTTTTCACGATCGGATAGCTATCCGATCTGAGAAAACGCATGAAGTGGCCAGGTGTAAACGGCCCCTATGCGTTCCCTGTATCTGTGTTTGGCGGCTCTTACTGCGCGTCGGAGAGCATAGCACGATGCTTTGTACTCGCTCATGTTTCCCCAACAGAAGATCGGCATTGTAAGCAGTAGTGCGTTTGTTTACTGCTGCATGGATTGATCTGTCCACCCACGGTTTCTGATTTGAGAATGTCCTTATAGTTATTGTATTCGTAGCTTGTTCGGCTAGCGTGTTTACAAAGCTTAATGCTACATCCGTGAACTCGCTGACGTCAGATGAACTTGCACGAAACATGTCAATGTCATCAAGAGCAGCCTGTAACGTTGCTTCTGATTGGGCAGACCATCGCGTCACCACCCTCTGCACCGGGGGATCTTGAACGAGCCGTTGTGTATATTCCAGTGTGAGGAAAATGGTGGCATGGTCCGATTTACCGAAAGCCGTTAGTGAGCGAGCTTTGTAAGCATTCTTAAACTGAGTGTAGCAATGATCCAGTGTGTTCGGTCCTCTGGTTGGACAGGATACATGTTGGTTAAAATTAGGCATAATTTGCCTTAGTTTGGCTTTGTTAAAGTCTCCAGCAATGATAATAGCAGCGTCAGGATGTTTGTTGATGTTGCCGCTGAGCGCATCGTGAAGCTCAGACAAAGCCAAGCCGGTGTCTGCATGTGGAGGGATGTAAACAGCAGTTATAATGATCGATGAAAACTCCCGAGGCAAATAGAATGGGCAGCAAATAATCGGTAAATGTTCTAGATGAGGCGAGCAGGAGCGCGACAGAGTGGAGATATTCCTGGGGTCACACCATTTCTTGTTAATCATGAAACACACTACTCCGCCTTTGGATTTGCCGGCCTCAGCTGTCCTGTCCATCCGTAAAACAGAGAATTTTTCAGACGGCATTACAGCAGCGTCCGGGACCAAGGGCGTGAGCCATGTTTCAGACAAACAAAGGATGTTACAGTCCCTAATGTCCCATTGGAAACTTATCCTGGCTCTAAGATTGTCCATCTTATTCTCCAGAGACTGGACATTGGCGAGCAGAATGCTCTGTAAAGAAGGGCTGTGTGCTCTTTTCCTTAGTCTGTTGCGAATCCCAGCACGTTTCCCGCGGTGTTTCTTGATCCGTCGCCTCGGGTGGTTATTCAGGTGGCCATTGTTCATCTCGGCGTTCCGGAGAATCTCAGATGGCCACGATGGGTTGGAGGATAAAGTGTCCTGAAACAGGTCAGTGAAGCGGTGTCCAATGTCCAAAAGTGTTTCCTTTCCGTATATGATCAGTGCAGAGGTAATGTGTGTAAAAAGAGAAAGCCAAAGTAGGTAAAAAAGTAAATAAAAACATAATCTAAGTGGAGCGACCTGGACGGCGACCGGACTCGGCAGCGCCATCAGGAATTTAATAAATTGGTAATAAATAGGTAAAAAAAACTTCAAAATTTCCACAAAAACAGCATCAATGTATAGTTGATTGATTAAGGCTTATAGGTACTTCACTAATTTATGAAGCTCAATCATCTTTTGTTGCACATGACAAATATATTCTTTGGTTTTTCTCATTGTGATGGATGATTAATGGAATTTGGGCTTTGTTTTCCCCTACTCTTTATATTTCTGTGAAACAGGAAGCCATGGCTGGATAATTTCATGTTTATGTTAATTCATGTTAATTGTGAATATGAATGGGAGTATACTTCAGAGATATAATTTTCTAGGGGTACCAATAATTGTCCAACATGTGTTTGAGAAAAGCATTTATTTGGTAATGATATTTCCCCCAAATTTTAAATTATTATCCAATGAATTTTTTTTTTTTAATTCTTTAAATAAAATATCAAAAGAATAATAATGCAGATTAATATTCATAGCTTTGTTTGATCATATTTACCTATGTGACCCTGGACTACAAAACCAGTATTAAGTGTAAATTAAAAAAAAGAAAATGATTTGTTAGGATAGGATCATATTCGGCTGAGATGTTTGAAAATCTGGAATCTGAGGGTGCAAAAAAATCTAAATATTGAGAATATTGCCTTTAAAGTTGTTCAAATTAAGTTCTTAGCAATGCATATTACTAATCATGTAAATGCAGAATGTAACCTCGCAGGAGCGGGATAAAAAAAATTGTCCCATGCAGACTACTCTCAAGGCAAGGCATTTTTCATCTTAATGTATGTAGTATATTTATTTATGACACTATATTTTATAATTTCACTATCTTAATTATTTGCTACATGATTAGTAAAGGAATAATCCACCAAAAAGTGAAAACTCTTACTTCGTATGCCTTCTGTTTTCTAAGTCCTGACAAAGAAAATAGCTATGTGTAAAGCATGTCTGCATCCTTTCTTATTTTTGTGCATGATTTATTTAGTTACTTCAACACCTTAAGGAGAAGAAGGTGCCAGGTTCAATATTTTCATCTTATTTTCATCCATTTGGTTTTACTGTACTAAAACATAGAATGCACAAAACAACCACAACTTACATTCAGAATTTCAAATTTTATTTAACTTTACACAACATTCAGTTCCATTCATATGCATAACTTCAAAACAAACACAAAACATCTTATTTTTTATATTCAGATCATACTGCTGTCAGAAATCGTTGCTATAATAAGTATAAAATTATTGCTTCACATGATATGCCTTTACATGAAATACTACTGTAAGTCAAATTTCCCATCATTCTTTTATTAAAATCAAGCTATCATAAATTTGATACAAAAACCCTTCATTGATTTAACAGGTCCATTAAAACAACTTAAAACATAATGAAATAAAATTTTTGGGAGAATATTTCTTGGTCAAGTATTGAGCCCACAATTGTATTGAAAACTGCAAAGCGTTGTCCTCCTCCATCAGGGATTGATTTTGCGATAACCTCTCAATTTCATGGTGACGTTGCTTTGAAGTCCGAGCCTCATCAACTCCTCTTTTAACTGAAAATATATGAGCTTTATGACATTCATGCACTGATAAGATATGTATATTTATTATTCACATTTAAAAGTGTTTCCTAGAAGTCTTTTGAAATGAAATGTTTAAATAGAAAATTATGTCTAGTATATATAAACAAAAAGTAATATACATTATGTAAATATTAATTGGTGTAGATGAATGCCTCATGTTAACTCTTAAGTCGATTACCTGTATAATCACAAGCTCTTCAATCTGAGACTCTGACCAATTCTTTTGACTTGTAAACTTCACTTGCATTCCTATCGCTGATCAATGGGGGAGGAAAAAAAATCTTTACGGTGTTTTATGTATTGAAAGCAGCGGAAACAATCACATATCCAAGTAAGCTTACCATACTCAGCTGACAAAGGTGGGTTGATATGATGGTCATCAGATTCACCTAACAGCAAACCGAAATATCATACGTTACACTTATGATACAGACCACGACTTAGGTGCCCTTGAGCAAGGCATCGAACCCCCAACTGCTCCCCGGGCGCCGCAGCATAAATGGCTGCCCACTGCTCCGGGTGTGTGCTCACAGTGTGTGTGTGTGTGTTCACTGCTCTGTGTGTGTGCACTTCGGATGGGTTAAATGCAGAGCACAAATTCTGAGTATGGGTCACCATACTTGGCTGAATGTCACTTCACTTCACTTCACTTCAGACTTTTGTTTCTTTTTATTTTACAGCATACACATGCATATCCATATTGCCACTGTTGTTTTCTTATTTTTGGGTGTAATAGCCTAATGTTTATTCATTTTCATTCTAGAAGGTATATTTGCTCACCACTGTAACAGAAGAAAGGCAAACTGTCAAAGCATCTCTCATCTGTCCACTGACCAAAGTGTTGTAAAGACACAGCTGTGCAGTGCTGAGATCCCTGCTGCCCTGATATAACTGCACCGTTATCTGGTTCTGCGGGAAGATTTTGAGTTGATGGAAGCCAATATGAGAAGGAAGAGCTGCTCTGATCTGACCACAGTCTGTTTCGGTGCAGACCAATCCAGACATTTGTATTAAATCGTTCAATGCTCAGTATCTGTAGACGCTCTGTCTCATTCCTCACACTGGCCAGGTCTGTGTATTCCTCTCTGCAGTAGCTCTGAGCTTCAGTCCAGGTCTTTTCCTCAGATACCCAGACATACTTCTGAGAGGAGTTGTCTCTACCTAGGATAAAAACGTTAAGACAATAAGTCAATTCATTTGTTACTTCATCTGGCCATCCATCTTTTTAAATGTATTTATTTTTACAATACACCTGCATTTACAAAACACACAATTTTTGGGTGGTACACTGGATTTTTGATCCAAGCCAAGTCTTACCACAAGGACAGTGATGGTTGTTGAGACTTTTGACTTAAAGTGAAAGCAGTATGTACATAAAAGAAATACATTTTCAATTGGAATGTCTTACCATCATAGCAGACAAATGTGTAAGGATGGTCACATGAATAATCTGCCCATTCCCCATTAGAATCCATGAAAACACACAGCTCGTTCCCACCACTGTTGTCTGGTTCATGTAGCCAGTTCCTGAAATCTCTCTCTCCTTCCTGATAGAAATCATTGTCTTCCAGTGACCATCTCCAGCTGTTCACATCATCATACAGTCCAATCCAGGCTGAACCACTGTAACTCCCATTATCTGTGTTAATGAGTCTGTTCATTTCCTCCATGTTATCAACGGTGGCCAGATCTGTGTAATTCTGTCTGCAGTAGCTCTGAGCTTCAGTCCAGGTCTTAGATTCATTGACAAAGTGATACTGATGGGATGATGCTGATGCTATTTGTGCTATGAAAAATGAATAAATTTACCACTGTAGCATGCGTGATACAGTTTTCCGTGGTTATTATACAGCCACTTAGTACTGTGAAGTGATTTTGTTGTGCTTGATTGTGTATGAGATTATGCTTATGCTTTTGAAGTAATAGCCTATCTTGGCTTCTATCAGCTGCAGCTCTGGTATGCTGTCTCAATATACTTCTACACAACATGATATCCACACATGGCCGAGGCCCAGACCTCGGTAAATTTTTCATGTTCGAAAATAAAATTTGTTCTCTGATTGACTAATTTGCTGCTAAACTCCGCATATGAATGTAAGCATGTATAATTCAAAATGTTTAGCGTCAGTGGTATGAAAATTATCGCTGCGAGACACTTCCAAAGTGAACGAGTCTTTAGAGAGTTGTTAGCGAGAGTGTGAGATGCAGTAGAAAGTTAATAAAGTAGGAACTTGCGGTTTAGGGCCAGCGATAACTTTATCTTATCTAATTTCCAAAATATTTGAAATGTTTTCGGTTTATTTTATTTATTTATAGTTTTTTGTTTATTTTAATAGCAACATCTGGCAACATTGCATCACCAGCATTAGTCCTTGTAGTTAACAAAAAACTGCAAAAAAAATAGCAGCGGCTATATACACTAAGTGCAAATATATATAGATTCTATTTATTTTGTTAAAATAGCAGGATTTTTTGCTATTTATACTACTTTCTCCAAATAGTGGCAATTATCTGCACCTCAGTATTGTAGTACACTATAAAACAGTATGCAATAATAACTTATTGAGTGTAAATTTAATGGATGCCACCTTATTGGGACAATAAAGCCCTCACTACACCTACCCTTAACTTTTTGATTATTTACTTAATTTTCATTGAAGATAAATGCTTTTCTGATGTGATTTGAAATTTGAAAGGGAGAAAACAATTCGCCAAAACGCGGATTAGAACCCAAGTCAATCATGTCAATATAACATGACACACGTTTAACCTTCTGCGCCACTAAAACTGGCTGTGGGGTACTGTCTTTTGTAATGTTGATTATCCGAAAATAACACATTTGGTGGGTAATATGCATGTTTGCATGTATAATAAACAATTGATACAATTATCATAAGTGTATTATTAAAGGTCCTGTTCTTCGTGATCCCATGTTTTAAACTTTAGTTAGTGTGTAATGTTCTTGTTAGAGTATAAATAATATCTGTAAAATTCTAAAGCTCAAAGTTCAATGCCAAGCGAGATATTTTATTTAACAGAATTCGCCTACAAAAAACGACCCGTTTGGACTACATCCCTCTAGTTCCTGCAGTAATGACGTCACTAAAACAGACTAACCTCCGCCCACAGGAATACACAAAAAAGGGGGCGTGGTCTTGGTGCGCTCCGACGGAGAAGAGGAAGAGCTGTGCTTGTGTTTGTCACCATGTCGTTGAAACGCTGTTATTTTCATCTCGGAGTCCAGTCATCTTTGTTTGGGCTGTACTTAGAGATCAATGGTTACAATTTAGGTTTAACTCGGTTCCGGAAAATTATAATCCACATGTAAAACTGTATGCAGCACATTTTGCTGAGGACAACTTCCTCAATCTCAATCAGTTTAATGCCGGATTCGCACAAAGATTATTCTTGAAAGATGGAGCAGTTCCCTCTTTGTCTGGAGAAGGCGTTGTTTATGGACCACAACCGGTAAGTGTATTTTATTATTTAAGTTGGTGCGTTTAACAGTTTCTGTAACTTATTACACAAGGGCAACACTGTTTAGCTTAGTTAACTAGATGTTAGGGCTGTGCAAAAAAAATCTAATGCGATTTTCATGCGCATCAGTAAAAACGCTCCTGTGATTATAAGTACATCTCCAGCACGTGTGTTCAGATCAGGATTGCCAGGTTTTCAAAACAAATCCTGCCCACTTGCTTCTCAAAACTAGTCCAAGACTAGATCAATGGTGTTTCCAGGAGGGCAGCGCACGCTAACCTGCTGTCGAATCACAACACAGGAACCGCTGGCACAATCAGAACTCGTTACGTATTTCTGAAGGAGTGACTTTATAGAACAAGGAGGTGAAATAGGTGAATTGTGTGAAAAATACTGTTTTTTTACACGCAAAACATGAACACATTTTATATTGCACACTGTTAACACAATCAAAGCTTCAAAAAAGCACGAAAAATGGGACCTTTAACTAACTTTGATGCCATAAATAGGGTATGATTTAAAAATGAGCATCCCTCTAAAAAAATCTACATTTCTGTCTCTTTTCAAGTATTAAGAGAGTATATAATTAGTTGTATTTATATGGGTTATTATAGAAACCCCCTGGACCTCACTAATTTTCAAAGCCTGGCTACGGCCATGTATCCACATCTAATGTTGACTCAGCAGTAGAGTTACACTCACGGGACACTGCACTTATTCACAATCACAAATTTGTGTTAATTGCATCTGCTTTAAAGCCTTGCTGGTTAAACATCTAATTTATGTGTTGTTCTGATGTACGCTTTTCTGATGTAAACAAATATTTACTGATTACTGGACTAAGTTGTCTTTCATGCCTGATTGATTTAGCATCAAATACAGTAAATTAAATCAATAGTTCACCCAAAATTTTTATTTCTGTTATTATTTACACACGTTGTCCCAAACCTGTATTCATTTCTGTCTTGTGTGGAACACAAAAGAAGATATTTTGAATAATGGGGGTAATTAAACAGTAGCTTGTCCACATTGACTGATAGTAAGGGGGAAAATAACATGGGGACCGTGTTTGGTTACCCACATTCTTCAAAATAATGTTTATATTCAACAAAAGAAACTAATTCAGGTCTAAAACAATTTGACAGTTAGAACGACGGTGTAAAAAGAAAAAACTATATGACAGAGCTGACACAGATTAATTTTCATTTTTGCGTGAACTATTCTTTTAAAGTTAATAAAACAACAAAACAGGAAAATCACTCTCTGCTCATGACTGAACTTTTGATACAGTTGCTTTAAAAATGTATAATTTATGTATATAGTATATATAGTGTTTTTATAATATTTGTTCATTCAATTTCTTGAATGTTAGGCTACTTTTTTAATATTTTGTAATATATAGTATTGTATATATTGTATATGTGTATTTGTAATGTATATCTTTGTTCTTATTTTTCAGTGACAAAGATTTTTCTCTTCGCCCACTTTGGCCTAAATGTCTGCCATTCATTTTTCTTTTACAAGAGGGAAATTAGTAGTTAATAGTAAAACCAACATGACGAAAAATCATGATAAAATCATGAATCGTGATATTCCTGAAAAAACATTATGATCTGATATTTTTGCCTCATCGCCCACCCCTGGGCTGTGTTACAAAACTTTCAACCTCTGTAGCACCAGTGCTATGTGCAAAAAAGTTAACTCACAGCCCTGTCTTTATTTTGTGGTGTTCTTATATATGTTTTTCTTCTTCTTTTCTTCTTCTTTTCTAATTGCAGAGGTTATTTTTCATTTATTTATTTTCCTGGTTACTCACCACTGTAGCAAATGAAAGGTAGTGCAGTGTTGCAGTTTTCATCTGTCCAGCTCCCAGAGTCACTAAATGACACTGCAGTGCAGTATTCATCGTTTCCAGCATTATCTGGCTGTCCTGTCCTCCAGTTACTGAATGAAGAGTTGCTCTGATCTGACCAAGATCTGGTTCTGTAAAGTCCAATCCAAACATTTGTAAAATGTGGAATTAATGACTGAACCCTGTAGTTTTCCATCTCATTCCTGATACTGACGAGGTCTGTGTGATGTTCTCTACAGTAACTCTGAGCTTCAGTCCAGGTTTTATACTGGGAAACAAACACATAGCTTGTATTAGCATTCGCTTGTCCTGTGGGAAGCAATTTAAATGTGATTTATCATGACAGCATAATTTGTTCAAAATACTTCTTTAAGAGTCTATAAGCAGTTCTCACCATCATAGCAAACAAAAGGAAATGTACTGTAGCAAGCGGTTTCACCCCATATTCCTTGATTATATGGCAAGTACACACACAGACTCTGTCCACCCGAGTTCACTTGTTGCTGAACAAACCAGCTTTTAAAACCTCCACCTAATGCTGCATTGTCCAATGACCATCTCCAGCTGTTCAGATCATCATAGAGTCCAATCCATGTCGATCCATATAAAGTGCCACGTACTGATTTAATGAGTCTGTTCATTTCCTCCATATTATCAATGGTGGCCAGATCAGTGTAATTCTGTCTGCAGTAGCTCTGAGCTTCAGTCCAGGTCTTAGACTCAGACACAAAGTGATACTGACGGGTACATGAAGATTGTGTGCAGGTTCCTGTGAATTGTTTCACAGCACAGAAAACAAAGAAGAGGAAAAAAGTTAATATCTGAAGAAAATTATAAATGCAACACTTTTGTTTTTACCCCCATTTTTCATGAGCTGATCTCAAAGATCTAAGACTTTTTCTATGTACACAAAAGGCCTATTTCTCTCAAATGTTGTTTCAAATTTATCACACAATTGCATGCAATTGGCATGCTGACTGCAGGAATATCCACCAGAGCTGTTGCCTGTGAATTAAATGTTCACTTCTCTACCATAAGTAATTTTCAAGGGAGTTTCAGAGAACTTGGCATTACATCAAACCACACCAGCCCAGGACCTCCACATCCAGCATCTTCTGCTGATGGCAACGCTGTGGATAGATTGGCCCAGGGTGGTGGTGAAGTTATGGTATTGGCAGTTCCTGTACAGTAAAACTGCACATTTTAGAGTGGCCTTTTGTTGTGGCCAGCCTAAGGCAAAGCAGTGCAATAATCATGCTGTCTAATCAGCATCTTGATATGCCACACCTGTGAGGTGGATGGATTATCTCAGCAAAGGAGAAGTGCACACTAACACAGATTTAGACAGATTTGTGAACAATATTTAAGAAAAATAGGCCTTTTGTGTACATAGAAAAAGTCTTAGATATTTGAGTTCAGCACATGAAAAATGGAGGCAAAAACAAAAGTGTTGCATTTATAATTTTGTTTCAATGTACATCTGAATAAATATGCTTTTCATTTATGTATGGTTTGTTAGGATAAGACAATATTTGGCTAATACAACTATAGGTGCATCTCAATAAATTAGAATGTCGTGTAAAAATTTATTTTATTTCAGTAATTTCAACTCAAATAGTGAAACTTGTGTATTAAATATATTCAATGCAAACAGACTGAAGTAGTATAAGTCTTTGGTTCTTTTAATTGTGATGATTTTGGCTCACATTTAACAAAAACCCACCAATTCACAGAACAATCTCCACAGCTTTGGATATGGTGACATGCCAATCAGCTAAACAACTCAAAACACATACAAAGGTTTCCTGAGCCTTCGAAATGGTCTTTCAGTTTGGTTCACTAGGCTACACAATCATGGGGAAGATTGCTGATCTGACAGTTGTCCAGAAGACCCTTCACAAGGAGGATAAGCCACAAACATCCACAGCAAAATAAGCTATCTGTTCACAGAGTGCTGTTAGTTTAGTGGAAGGAAAAAGTGTGGAAGAAAAAAATGCACAACCAACCGAGAGAACCACAGCCTTATGAGGATTGTCAAGTAAAATCAATTCAAGAATTTGAATGAACTTCACAAGGAATGGACTGAGGCTGGTGTCGTATTCCTTTTTTTAAGCCACTGCTGAACCACAGACAACGTCAGAGGCTGGGCTAAGAAGAAGAAGAACTGGACTGTTGCCCAGTGGTCCAAAGTCCTCTTTTCAGATGAGACCAAGTTTTGTATTTCATTTAGAAACCAAGGTCCTAGAGTCTGGAGGAAGCTCATAGCCCAAGTTGCTTGAAGTCCAGTGTTAAGTTTCCACAGTCTGTGATGATTTGGGATTCAATGTCATCTGCTGGTGTTGGTCCATTGTGTTTTTTGAAAACCAAAGTCACTGCACGAGTTACAAAGAAATTTTGGAGGACTTCATGCTTCCTTCTGCTGAGCAGCTTTTTGAAGATGCTGATTTCATTTTCCAGCAGGATTTGGCACATGCCCACACTGCCAAAAGCACCAAAAGGTGGTTAAATGACCATGGTGTTGGTGTGCTTGACTGGCCAGCAAACTCACCAGACCTGAACCCCAGAGAGAATCTATGGGGTATTGTCAAGAGGAAAATGACAAACAAGAGACCAAAAAATGAAGATGAGCTGAAGGCCACTGTCAAAGAAACCTGGGCTTCCAGACCACCTCAGCAGTGCCACAAACTGATCACCTCCATGCCAGGCTGAATTGAGGCAGTAATTAAAGCAAAAGGAACTTCTACCAAGTATTGAGTACATCTACAGTAAATGAACATACTTTCCAGAAGGCCAACGATTCACTAAAAAAGTATTCTTTTTTGTTGACATAGTGAAGTGGTGGGTTTTTGTTAAATATGAGCTAAAATCATCACAATTAAAAGAACTAAAGACTTAAACCATTTCAGTGTGTGTGCGTTGAATTTATTTCATACACAAGTATCACAATTTGAGTTGAATTACTTAAATTAACTTTTTTCCACAACATTCTAATTTATTGATATGCACTTGTATTTAAGAATCTGGGATCTAAGGGTGCAAAAAAAAAAAAAAATCGAAATATTTAGAAAATCACCTTTAAAGTTGTCCAAGTGAAGTTCTTAGCAATGCATATTACTAATGAAAAAATATGTTTTTATATATTTACAGTAGGGAATTTACAAAATATCTTAATGGAACATGATCTTTAAAATATCCTAATGATTTTTGGCATGAAAGAAAATTCCATAATTTTGTACCATACAATGTTTTTTTTTGTGGCTATTGCTAAAAATATACCCCAGCGACTAAAGACTTGGTTTCGTGGTTAGGGGTCTCATTTATATACGACACTGGAGGAATTTGAAGAAGAGTAAAACGTATACTGCTGTGCATTTGACCCTAATTAACAGTTGTTTGATCCCTATATGTTGTACTTCATGATATTTAGTTGTAAAATAAATTATGAAAAAATAATAATAATAATAATAATAATAGTAAAGTTTTGAAGACTAAAACCATTTTGGGGATCAGTCCCTTTGGTCATATTTTTTTTTATTATAATTTAATCATTAACATGTTAAGTTTTACCAACATTTTACAAAAAGTTTTCTACAATAAATTTCAATGTAATTTGAATCCACATATTTTCTGGTGCTAAAAGTCTTATTCGTCACAAATAATGACATCCAAAAAAGTGAGAGAACTTACTGTTGTAACAGAAGAAAGGCATGTTGATTATACAGATCTCATCTGTCCATCGGCCTGAATGTCTGAATGAGACTGCAGTGCAGTGCTGATAGCCATTTACATAATCTTGATTGCCACCGTTATCTGGTTGGGCTTGTAACCCAGGAATTTCAGGCCTCCAGTTTTGATAACTGTTATTCTGACTGTTTGACCAAACTCTGTTTCTGTACAGGCCGATCCAGACATCTCCACCTGTTGTCTCATAGATCCTCTGGTTCTCAGTCTGATTTCTCACATTGGCGAGATCGGTGTAATGCTCTCTGCAGTATCTATGAGCCTCTAACCAGGGTTTCCCATAAATGATACTGATAAAACTCTGTGTGGCGGTTTCTCTACCTGATATGAAATATGACAAATTTATTTGCACATCAGCTATCAATGAAAAAATATCTAATTAAAAAAAAAAAAGTTGTTACCATCATAGCAAACAAATTGGATTGCAAAGTCACATGACAAATCAGCCCATTCCCCATTAGAATCCATGAAAACACACAGCTCGTTCCCACCACTGTTGTCTGGTTCATGTAGCCAGTTCCTGAAATCTCTCTCTCCTTCCTGATAGAAATCATTGTCTTCCAGTGACCACCTCCAGCTGTTCACATCACCATACAGTCCAATCCAGGCTGAACCACTGTAACTCCCATTAACTGTGTTAATGAGTCTGTTCATTTCCTCCATGTTATCAACGGTGGCCAGATCTGTGTAATTCTGTCTGCAGTAGCTCTGAGCTTCAGTCCAGGTCTTAGATTCATTGACAAAGTGATACTGATGGGATGATGCTGATCCTGGCAATAGAGGAACAAAAAAAAAGTATTTATTTGTTTATCCTTGTTTACCAAATATTTCTAATGAATTCAGTGGACTCCAATCTGAGACTGCTAACAACATTTAAGCATTTTTCTCATTTAATTAATTATTTACTATTAGAAATTATATGATCAGTATTGAGTGGAAAAATGAACACAAATTTCAGAATATAGTGTATAGTAGTTGGTGGTTTGTTTTCCTTTTGCTTTAAACACAGTAGCCATTGAACGGCATGAAATTCTCAAGATTGTGTCACACTAAAATTGTTAATGGTCACCAAAATATTTTGGCTACCAACATTCTTCAAAATTTCTTCTGTGTTCTGTAGAAAAAAGATATGCATACCAATTTGGAATGACACAATTAAACATATTGGGGGAACTAGTATGCCTTTAAAGGCACTTTGACCCCAAGAATGACAACGGTAACGATATTAGAAGCCACACCAATGCATGAAAACATTCTGCAGAAGAGCACAGAAGTTATGTTGTCTACCACTTTAAATGCTTAAACTTCTTAAAGTAGGGTGGATTCTGATTGGCTAATTGTTAAAGATTTTATCACCCAACATTGGAAAAATCTCTCTAAAATTGATTCCAACTACATTATTTCTTATTGTTGTTATTGTTATATACAGTGGCTGAGAAAACTCAAGAGGGAAATGTTTCAAGGGCATCCAAACAATGCTTACGAAAATGAACCATGGTTTTATTATAGTAAAAGTGTAGTAACCATTTTTTTATTATTAAATTTTTTTATTTATTAACATTTCTTGGGCATACTGGTTATGATTTTTATAACTACAGTTGCACACATACCATCTGTACTACTTGCAGCTCATTTCTCTATTTGGTTGTGTTGTGAGTATTTCAAATTCAGCACGTGCTGTCAAATTGCTGAAGATATTTTCTTAATTTGCTGGTGCTTTTTCTGTTTGCATGTGTTATCTTAAATTAGGCTTTGAGCTATCTCAGCCACCATAGTTATAGTTGTTATTGAATTTCCCTATTCTCATGGAATTTAAATTTTTAAAACTCTATATTGGTGTAAGTCGCTTATATGTTCTCTACTGTACTCACCACTGTGGCAAAAGAAGGGAAACGCAACATTGCAGTCTTCATCAGTCCATGTCCCAGAGTCACTAAATGACACTGAAGTGCAAGATCCAGCAGTATCTGGCTGCCATGTGCTCCAGTAAGTAAATGAAGAGTTGCTTTGATCTGACCAAGACCAGGTTCTGTACAGTCCAATCCACACATGGACATAATAAATATTTTGTAATAAATATTGGATCTTCTGGTTTTCAACCTCATTTCTGATACTGGCAAGATCTGTGTGATGTTCTCTGCAGTAGCTCTGAGCTTCAGTCCAGGTTTTGTATTCGTTGGTATAAACATAAGTTGCACTGGCATTTTCTCTTCCTGAAAAATATAAACAAATTGTAGTTCAGGGAAAGGACGGTTTAGTTGTTTTCAGTTTTGTTCACCATCTTATGCGTTTTAATAGGACAGCTCACCATCATAGCAGACCGCAGAATAAGATGCGGAGCAGCTTTCCGTAGACCATATCCCTTTGTTTATATACACACACAGATGTTGTACTTCAGAATTCCCTGGTCCTTTATTATACCAGTTCCTGAAGTCTTTCTCTCCAGCCTTAAAGAAGTCACTGTCCTCTAGAGTCCATTTCCAACCGTTCAGATCATCATAGAGTCCAATCCATGCCAAATCATTGGAAACATCATTCACTGTGTAAAATAACTGGAGTGTCTGTTGATTATTTTCAATGGTGACCAGATCAGTGTATTTCTCTCTACAGTATCTCTGAGCTTCTGTCCAATTCTTGGATTCATTCACAAAGACATACTGAGAGGCACACAGTGTGAGGGGAAAGAAACCTGTTGAAAACACAAAAGTTGCCTTATGATGACATCAAATGATAATGTCTCAGTTATGTCCATTGTCAGACATTAGAGGCCCTCTCCCAAATCCTCACTTTTGTAACGTATTGCCACTTTGACTATCGGGTCTTCTATTTGTCTTCTGTGGAGCTCACCTTAGTGTGGGCTCAGCAGAAGTGCACATCTAGGGTGCAAAGGGGGCATTTGCCAGCACCCTTCTAAAAAGCTAAAGACCCTTTGCACGTGACGTCACGCTCTACTCATGGAATTCTGAATGCCATGACGGACGGCAGAAGAGCTATGCTGTAGGACGGATGGCAAGCCAAGCGAGTACGAGTTCGTGTTCATTCGTGTAATAAAATTAATTTTTTTTACTTGTATGTAAGCACAGTGCAGTGTTAATGTTAAAACTGTGTATTTACAATGTTAAAGTGGCTGACGACAATAAATATTCCTATTAGGAATAAAACTGCCTCGTTTTTTAACTGTGCAAAATGTCGGGAAGGCCGCAGGTTGTAAAATGTGTATTTACAACTTAACAGGTTGCCCAATCTCCTCACCGACACTCTTCCAAGCAAGGTCCTTTTTATTCCTGTCTCTAAAGAAATATGAACTTGTGTCATATAGCTCCGGGTGACTGCTCACTGATAATAACAGTCGTTCCTCCATGTTGAATGAGCGACTCCAGGTGGACTTGCCGCCACAACAGCAAGCAGGCTCCTGATTGGTTAATGCGGTGCGAATTGACACCAAAGTAAAAAAAAATTGAACTCGGGCATCAGACGCGAATTCGCATCCAACGCGTAAATGCACAAAAAGCACCATTCGCAACAGACACTCAATTCGCATCTACCTATCGAGACCTCCAGACGCGTGTAAACGCATCTTTACACTAACTTAACATTGAAATAATTCACGCCAGACGGACTATTTGCGTTTGGTGTGAACGCATTAGGGATACTATCCCTGTAATATACATTTTTAAAAATTAATATGAAATATATATGGATTTTCATATTTTTTAATTCATATGGAATATATATATATTTATTATTAAAATTGTACTCTAAATAATAAACTAAAACTTACAGTAGATGGCAGTAAATGTCTTAATAATAAGTAATTGAGATATTCATTTGATTAATTCAAATGGCTGATTCATTCAAGAATGAAGTAAATGGCTTGCATTATTTTTATTACTAATTAATTAGATTAATGCATTTTTTATTAGATTGTGCCTTGATTGTTATGATGATAGGACAGTGGAGATGGACATGACAGCAAATTTGGGTCGCCGGAGACACAACACGCTACTACAGGGAAATAAAATTAAAATGTTGTGTACCTAAAACTTCAATAAAAACTCTATTGTACTTAAATGTAAAAACGACTTTATTCAAATAAAGATTACGTTAAAATATATTGTGTTTTAACAGTAATTTATAATTAATTTAGTGATTCCTCTGTGAACCTCTAGAGGGAGCCTGAGTACCACTAGTGCTTCACGAACCACACTTTGAGAACCACTGGTTTAAGCTAATATTAGGTAGCTAGAGATGCTATCTCACGCATGACATCATGATGGTATTATTGATCTTCAGTAACTTACCTTCATAGTCATGAACACATTTAAAACACTTATAAAATTTGCCTTCACGACTCTATAGCTGTGCAGTAAAATTCACTTTAAAGATATACTTTTCATTCATGAATATGACATGAAAAAATGTGCCCTAGCGGAAAAAAAGTTTTAAGATGGAAATGACATTAAATTACCATTATAAATAGTAGATGGCAGCATAGGATCACTCATTAGCTCAGCTACCATTTTAACTCCAAATTTGTGTACTTTTATTGTACTGAAGTATAAAGTGTAGCAGATAAAGGAATCACAAAGTCTCATGTCATTTAATAAAAAAGAATATGCCCCGACACCAACAGCGTATAAGGAAAAATAACATTTACAATGTTACTGCAGGTTGTGCAACATACAATGAACAATGTACATCAGGGTAAGTTTAAGCAAACTACAAGTACTATTTGTTGGTAAAACAAATATGGTGAGTGTGATTTTCATATGCTATGATAATTTGAACAAATGTTTATTCTTATTGTAAAATAATGGAACACTTCTGGCTTCTTTTGGTTACTTTTAGACTGGATTTTGAAATTAAGTAAATTAAATCACACATAAGCCAAATGGTTGTAACTGCACTGGCACATCTGACACATTAACAAGAAAGAGTAGCAGTAGTTCCGGTAGCTCAGTAATGATTCAAGATTTACACCGGTGGAATTACAAATAAATTGTAATAGAGATTTTTATAAAGCCGACTCATCTCAAACTGCATTGATCTTTATCTGACAAAATGGTCTCTGGATTGAGAATGTGCCTTCCTACCTTCTGCCATCAACTAGTAAATCCTGTTTGTGGTTGACTTAAAGCTATTTGTTTTTGATTATGTGATGTGATATGATATGTCAAATTCCAACTTGTTTCACTATCTCAAAGAAAAGAAAACTGCACCCATCAAGCCAAGAATAACCTGCACTTTCTTATCCTTTTTTTTTCTGAACAACCAATGGGTGCCACCATGATAACTGGCTACTGTTTACTGAATCCTGTTTTGAATGTCCAGTCTAAATTAAACTGGTAAAACATGAATCATTGAGCACTTAAAAAAAAAAAAAAAAAAAAAAAAAAACAATTCAAGCAGCAATGCATGCTTACAACTTTTCGGGTTAGGGTTGGGTTAGAGGGTTAGGTTTTTCAGTGTAAAATGGTTTGTTCAGATGGCTCATTATGAAACACTTTATATTTTTAAACACTTTAAAAACAATTTATAAATTTGTAAAAAAAAAAAAAAAGGAATTAACCAAATTTAGTAATTAAGTTGCCTGCTTTACTAGCCAATTTTTTCTCTCTCTCTATTATTATTATTATTTCTATTTATCGTAATGCATAATGTGGGTGCAACTACTTTTTTAACATCACCAAACCTGTTGGGTGGCCTATAATTAAGCTAACAGCTTTAAGAATACATGCATATTAATTTATATAATTGTTTATGATAATTTCAATTCTAACTTATAAATTTTACATTTCAACTTAATTCTAAAAGACTAGAAACATGCTGTCACAGCCCATTGGACTTATGTTGTGTTTTCTTTCCCCATGTGTTTGCCCTTATTTGGTTCTGTTCCTGATCTCATTAGTTAATATTCAGCTCACCTGTTTGTCCCTTGTAAGTCAAGTGCTCTGTACCGATGACAATGAGCCTGTGAAAAGGGCAGCTTTTCCTGCTACTATTGCAGTATACATGCATATAAAAAAATTATTCAAAACAGAAAAACAACTTAAATAAGTAGTCATTTGGTAACAATGCAGAAACATAAGTATTTATCAAGTTCCGGACCCCATCCCCGTACATAAATGTTTTAATAACTAAAAAAAATTTTTAAATAAGGATTCAAAATAAGTAAAAAGGTTCCATACCTGATAGTAATACCAGTGAAAACATGGTTCTGGAGGAGATCATGCCTGTTTTATTGTAATTTATGCATAAAAATTAATCAAGCACATTTTCTGTCAAAAAATCAGGTTGACTTCAAATCCCGTCTTTCTCACCAGTTTATGTTTGGGGCTGTCTTTATATTTATTGCAAAATGTGGGTGGGATGTTCTATAAAATCACAAAACCTGTTGGGTCACCAAGCAGTGTGAGTTTGTTCAGCATAACTTTACGAAATAAAGATGTGATCTGTATAACACAACCTGTAGTAAAAGCATAAAGTAAGAGACAAGCTGTAAATTGGAGAATACATTAATGAATTTCTGTTAATCAGCTTTCCATTCAATTCCGACAGTAGCTTTTTATAAGAAAAAGGCAATGGATCTTTAAGTAAAATGAAGCAAGAAATATCAGGAAAAACGAGGGAATCGCGTAAAAGCACGACAAAATACAATTAGTCAGGAATGATTATATATATATATATAAACAAACAAATAACAAACCAATGTAACACACCAGCATGAAAACCAGAAAGACCTTTGCAAAAGGAAGTTTATTTCTTTCAAAACATATATTTTTTTTATGTTATACCAGGTGTAGTCTACCATTCTATGGTAAAATACAATACAGTTCAATAATAATAATACAGAGTATGTTCATAGAGGAATTTATGTCTGTGAGCCATGGTTATGTCCAAACAAATACAGAAATATATTATACTAGTTTAAACGTAGACTATGTTTGTGCAGTTGTAGTGTACGAGACCATCCAAAAAATATATTCACTGATCGCTTTAGAATGTGAACGGTTAACCTGTATTCAGTAGCAACATTTATCTAACCTATTCTCCTAAAATGGACCAGCATTTACAGAATTTTTGTTTGATATTAGCAGTACTAGACCCATTTATATATATATATATATTTTTTTTTTTTTATTGTACAATAATCTAACATTAGGTAATGAATGTTGTCTCAAATGTCATGGAAATGTTTTGATAAAAATATGTACGGACGCTGAAATTAACTTCTGAGTTCAGTTGGTTACCTTTAGACTGGAAAATTAAGTAAATTAAATCACACATAAGCCAAATGGTTGTAACTGCACTGGCACATCTGACACATTAACAAGAAAGAGTAGCAGTAGTTCCGGTAGCTCTGATAAATTCTGTCGCACAAATTGTCTCTTTACTTATTGCAAAAGATCATAAATACACAGTTGGCGGTTTCCACTGAAGTATTTGAAATCAACCTGAAATCTGTTTACTGGTCCTATTCTTTACCCATCTCAAATACACACAACATTTACACAATCATGCTTTGGGATTCCTATTGGTATTAAGACTTTGTATTTTACTTTGTACTAGAATATCTAGTAGATATTTATTTCTTTTATAGGCTGCAATTGGTTTGTGATTCTGTAAATGAGAAGTCTCTTTCAAAAATGTAGTGAAATTTTGTTTAGTAGCCCAATTTAGTTGTGTGCTTTGAGATGAGTAAAAAGTGACCAAAGGTAAAATTTTCTGTTCTGTATTTTGAGCTGGCAGTGCAGGTTTCTCAATGTAATCTTTGAATTCTCTCAAGACATTTCTCAAAAACGGTCTCGTATAACCTCTGTGTTTGAGTGCTTTAAATAAAGTTTTGACTGCTTTTAAAAATTCTTCTTTCTGTGAGCATATACAGTGGAATCTCAACAATTGGATTTTAAGTATCCCTTTGAAAGTGTGTCTTGGGTGAAAACTACTCCTACATAGTAGGCAATGTGTATCCGTCTCCTTAAAGTAGACCTTTATAGTCTAGTTGATTGCTCTGTTGAAATTTAGGTCCCTTATAAGTCACTACATCTAAAAAATTGACTTTCACTGTCCAACTCGTTTTATTTTAATAGATCCTTAATTTTGATTCAAGTGCTCAGTAAATTTCATAAAATCCTCTTTCGAGTACGTCCACACTCCCCAGCTGTCATCTAAGAATCTGAAATACGAAAACAGTTTAAGTGGTGCCGTAGCCAAAGCAGTCTCTTCCTAATGGGCCATGAAAGTATTAGCATATGAGGGTGCAAAGCATTTTCCCATCGCGGTTTCTTTTATTTGTAAGAAGCATTTCGAATGGAATTCAAAATCGTTTTTAGTCAAGTTGATTTTAAGTAACTTTAATAAATATTCATCTGGTCGTTTGCTTTCTGGGTATCTGCACATGCACCCCCGTACTGCTTCAAGGCCTGCTTTGGTTTCTATGTTTGTATAGAGACTATGTCAATTGTGAACAACAGTGAATCAGAAGGGATCCCGAGTCCCTGGGTCTTCTGTATAAAATCATAGATATCCTTTAACTTATGTTTCTGTATTTAAATGATATTCAATAAATTCTGCTATATTATATGTTTCGCAATTACAATCGGATACTATTGGTCTCCCTGGTTGGATCTTATCTGGAATACTCCAACTTTTATGTATTTTTGGGAATAAATAAAATCTTCTAGCTCTTGGTACTCCTGGGGCACATTTCACTAAAGCCCCTTTCACACTGCGATTCCGGCAAATACACGGGTAAAGTATTCCGGCAATTGTTCCCGGGTCGCTAGATTTTGCACTTTCATACTGCCAGTGATTACCCGGGATATGTGCGTGCTTTCACACACAACCCGTAAAGATCCCGTAACGACATGACATCAGGGCGTGACGTTTAATGTACGAGTCGAAGACGTTAGGCATGTTATACTTTCACTGAAGCAAGTGAACGATCTCGAAGTCAGAGTGGAAACTGAGGAACTATATGATCTCTGCTTCATTACAGTTTGCACATATTTTTTTGTCGCGCGATAACGTGCGTCATCACTAAGACACGGCATTAGATCTGGCTTTTGTTCATACAACGCTCGTCCCGGGATTGAACCCGGCAATGTTACTAGGCCCACGACCCGGGTTCAATGCCAGAATCAATCACGGGACGTGTTTGCTTTCACACAGAAGACGACCTGGCAATGTTCCGGCAATTTGCCGGGTCCGACGTGGAGTGTGAAAGGGGCTTAAGGAGGTTCAACCAACTCTGAGTTTAAACTTGAACTCTGAGTTGACTTACCCTGAGATGGAAAACTCTGAGTTTTCGGTTACAGAACAACTGGAATTAGTGGGTTTTATCAACTCTAAATTGACTGACTCTGAGTTAACCCTCTTGGCGCCACGGTCGAGTTTACTCGACAAGATGCGGCACTGAATAAAACAGCCGATTTTGTCAAATAGGGTGTCAAATTTCATGCGACCTCCCCTGCACCATATGACAGACATGTAATACTTCATCTCTGACTCAAAAAAACGTCATGCTTCTATACAAAATCTTCGAGCTAGAGCGCATTGAATCAGTGCGAACAAAAGCGAGCTAGTGTGAGAGTGAGCCATTTTATCAGAGCAATATTGTCAATGTCAGCGAGTATTGGCATTAGATTATTATTATTATCATTATTATCTAATGGCATCAATAAAGCTTCAATAAATCCGCAATGAAATGTTGGGACTTCCATTCGCGGACACTGATTCTGAAGGGGAATATCTGCATTCAGAAGCTGACGGTGATACTGAAAGTGAAAGTAGCCCTTCACCAAGCACAAACGGTGAATCCTTTGCCCAATGTAGATGGTCCTTTGCCAAATGTCAGAGGTGTGAACAATGTTTGCCGGGGTCGGAGTGTTCATCACGAAATTAGCAGGCGTCTTATTGTTGCGGGGACGAGGTGGGAGATTTTTACCACGCTAGACATGTATATTTGTCTTCTGACCGCGCCTCTCCACAATCGCGGCGACAGTATTATAGTGGAGGCTTTGTCTAATGCCACTGGGTATGTTAGACGAGGTCAAAGTATTCATAGGACAGTTAGGAGGCAAGGTGGGGAGTCGCAATGACACTGACAGTAGTCTGAGCTGTGCACTCTCGGCGCACGCCCGAGGCAGATCTGGCCGCGCAGCTCATTGCAGGAGCAGAGGCGATGTGACATGGGGCATAGCTTTTGAACTAAACAGGTCTTGTCTACTTGTGTTTGTGTGTCATATGAATAATATATATGTTTTATCATTTAAACATGTGACTTAAAAATTCTATAATTCAAGATGGCCACCCCCATATGACGTCATAATATGCAAATTAAATGGGAAAAATGTAATCCCTACAGAAACATTGGGTCATCCTTAATATTTTTATAATTGACAGAAAGTCTCTATTGAAGTCTCTACTGAAATTAAGATGTCAAAATCTAACGTTTAAGGAAAAAACCTCTGGCGCCTAAAGGGTTAATCGTGTGCACCACAACTATAAAAAGCCATTATCAATGGAGCGCTGATATTACGATTCACCATGGCAACAGCTCCCGCCAAAAAACCGTCTGCATACTTCAGACTCGATACAAATGTATTTCTTCTCAGTGTTATAATATCACAGGTGAAAACTGGCAGAACGTTAGATTAATGAACTAATAGTTAATAATTTTATGGTATCTCATGGGTAAAAAAAATATATAAAATAATAATATTAATAATAATATTTTAAGTGCATTTTTCTTATTTTACAAATGATCTGCCAATAGAGTAAGAAAAATATGTCTATATTTATAAAAATGTGTCTATTTACACTAAGTGGAATTAACATATTTTCTTAGCGATATATCCTATTTACAGTAGGATAAGTGCAAGTAGCTCTAGATGCTATTTACAGAAAAAAATGTACAGTGAAAATCGTGATATATTCTATTTACCATGTAAACGTAGCAGTTCTTTGCAACAGACTAAGTGTAAATAATAATTAGATGCTAGTTATACTTTATACTGGCAGATACATTTGCACCTCAGTGTTGTTGTACATTAACAGGATGCAATAATAACAGATTGTAAATGATTATATTTATTACAATTATAAATAGTTGTATCATTATTAAACACTCGTTGGGCACTTTACTTCCACTTTTAGAACATTTTGTTCATTTTTATTGAAAATAAATTCTAATGTGACGTGATGGGAAAAGTGTGAAGAACAAGGTCGGCAAAAGCCGGACTCTAACCCAATCAATCGCGTTACAAGCTAGTTTTCCGTGCCCAAAACATTACTGCCTACACCATTGAAGCCATTATTCACATGTGTCGTATATAACCTTATGTGTTGATGGAGGGCGGAGCTACAGTAGATTTGCACTCAGTAATAGATACTCAGAATAATCTTTTTTCCATTTGCATTAAGATTATTTTTATTACCACAGTGCCATGTAATTTTACTTAAGTAAAATGCACTTAATTTAGATTCCCCAGGAAACAAGACTAAGGCCCAATTCCAATTCTACCCCTTAGCCCTTCCCCTACGTTTCGCGCGTTCACATGAAGGGGAAGGGCCAGATAGCCCTTCAAACGAAGATTTTTCGGGACCACACTTCAAACGAAGGGGTATGAATTATCTTGGCAACATGGCTGCTACAGCGAACAAAAAGACACATAAATGTAAGCTTTTTTGGCATAAAGCTTTTAACGAAAAGTAATCATTTGTTTTATGTTACATTCAATTGTGAGTTCATATTAACGGTCATGTTACTCAAAGAAATGTTTGCAAAAAATCGCTCATATTTGCTAACGTCATATCATTACAGACCGCATGATAGTGCCACAGCATATGTCTGATCAGGGCGATAACTGCTGTAGACATTGATGGGGGCTAACCCCCCAATAATTAGAAATCGCTAAACCATTTTCTCAAATATTGCCTAATCGAGAGAGAGAGAGAGAGCGAGAGAGAAATGAAAGTTTTGTGTCTGTGCGTTTTTTCTTTTTATCTTACTATCACTCTCTGTTTTTTAAAGTGGTAAAATATAACTTAATTCACACCATATTTCTGATATTATCGATCAATCTTATCAGATTAACTTTGATCGTTCACTTTTATTTTATTTCCGTGAGTGCAGTACACCTGCAAAGCGTTAGCACTCGTTAGCTTGTCATTAGCGTCTTCATTCGAACCTATCGCTGTTTTCTTTTCTCCTCTCCCTCGCTCCAGTTTTTCACAAGTTCATCAAACAACCGCAGTAAGAATTTATCAAGCACGGTGAGTAATGGCTTCTCCTATCATTGTTTCTTGCACCTCTTGCCACATGTACAGTTTATCTATCTCTGTCGCTGATGAGGGATTCACATGTGATAAATGCAGGGAAATAGTTAGGCTGACAGAGAAGATTTCAGAATTAGAGACACGCATCCAAACTTTAATTGAGGATAGTAAAAATGTTAGGGCTCTAGATACGGTTTTGGATGCGTCTAGCTCAGGGATTCCTGTACATTGTTCGGTTCCGGAAACAGAGCCCCAGCAGCAGGGCAACTGGGTGACGGTGAGGCAGCGTAGTCGTGGGTCAAAACACCACTCTTCTGTTCCGATCAAAACATTAAACAGGTTCTCCCCACTCAGTGATGCACCCACTGAGAAACCTGATGAAAGTGCTCTAGTTATTGGTGATTCTATTGTACGGAACGTGAATATAGAGACACCAGCCACCATAGTCAAATGTTTACCGGGAGCCAGAGCGCCTGACATCTTGGCAAATTTAAAAGTGCTGGCTAATGCTAAACGTAAATACAGTAAGATTGTTATTCATGCCGGCGCTAATGATGTTCGACTTCGCCAGTCGGAGATCACTAAAAATAACATTAAAGAGGTGTGTGAACTTGCAAGCACGATGTCAGACACTGTAATATGCTCTGGTCCCCTCCCTGCTTACCGTGGTGATGAGATGCATAGCAGATTGTCATCACTCAATGGCTGGATGTCTAAGTGGTGCCCACAGAATAACATAGGTTTCATAGACAATTGGACGAGCTTTTGGGGCAGACCTGACCTGTTTAAAAGAGATGGTCTTCATCCCTCCTGGGGTGGCGCCACTCTTCTCTCTAGAAATATGGCAAATAGTCTTAGTGTTTATACTTGACTAACTGGGGCCCAGGTCAGGAAGCAGACAGACTGGCTAAACTGACCGTCTGGCTAGCTGCCTCCCGTCACAGAGGTCAGTTAATTCTCAGCACATAGAGACTTTTTCACCTAGATATCACACTATAGAGACTGTGTCTGTTCCCCGAACTAGAAAAAACAAAAAACGTCCAAACCAAGTTAAGATTAACAATTTAATTGAGGTTCAACAAATAAAAAACAGAAGCAATATGGATAAACAAATGATAAAGCTTGGCTTATTGAATATCAGATCCCTTTCTACGAAAACACTTTTTGTAAATAATATGATCACTGATCATAATATAGATGTACTCTGTTTGACAGAAACCTGGCTAAAACCTGATGATTACATTATTTTAAATGAGTCCACCCCCCAAGATTACTGTTATAAACATGAGCCACGTCTAAAAGGCAAAGGTGGAGGTGTTGCTTCAATTTATAACAACGTTTTCAGGATTTCTCAGAGGGCAGGCTACAAGTATAACTCGTTTGAAGTAATGGTACTTCATATAACAATATCAAAAGAAACAAATGTTAATGATAAATCCCCTGTTATGTTTGTACTGGCTAATGTATACAGGCCACCAGGGCACCATACAGACTTTATTAAAGAGTTTGGTGATTTTACATCCGAGTTAGTTCTGGCTGCAGATAAAGTTTTAATAGTTGGTGATTTTAATATCCATGTTGATAATGAAAACGATGCATTGGGATCAGCATTTATAGACATTCTGAACTCTATTGGTGTTAGACAACATGTTTCAGGACCTACTCATTGTCGAAATCATACTCTAGATTTAATACTGTCACATGGAATTGATGTTGATGGTGTTGAAATTATTCAGCCAAGTGATGATATCTCAGATCATTATTTAGTTCTTTGCAAAATTCATATAGCCAAAATTGTAAATTCTACTTCTTGTTACAAGTATGGAAGAACCATCACTTCTAACACAAAAGACTGCTTTTTAAGTTATCTTCCTGATGTATCCAAATTCCTTAGCATATCCAAAACCTCAGAACAACTTGATGATGTAACAGAAACTATGGACTCTCTCTTTTCTAGCACTTTAAATAAAGTTGCTCCTTTACGCTTAAGGAAGGTTAAGTAAAACAGTTTGACACCATGGTATAATGAGCATACTCGCACCCTAAAGAGAGCAGCCCGAAAAATGGAGCGCAGCTGGAGGAAAACAAAACTAGAGGTATTTCATATTGCTTGGCGGGAAAGTAACATATCCTACAGAAAAGCATTAAAAACTGCTAGATCCGATTACTTTTCTTCTCTTTTAGAAGAAAACAAACATAACCCCAGGTATTTATTCAATACAGTGGCTAAATTAACGAAAAATAAAGCCTCAACAAGTGTTGACATTTCCCAACACCACAGCAGTAATGAGTTTATGAACTACTTTACTTCTAAAAATCGATACTATTAGAGATAAAATTGCAACCATTCAGCCGTCAGCTACAGTATCACATCAGACAGTGCACTATAGACCCCCTGAGGAACAGTTCCACTCATTCTCTACCATAGGAGAGGAAGAATTGTATAAACTTGTTAAATCATCTAAACCAACAACATGTATGTTAGACCCTATACCATCTAAGCTCCTGAAAGAGGTGCTTCCAGAAGTCATAGATCCTCTTCTGACTATTATTAATTCCTCATTGTCATTAGGACATGTCCCCAAAACCTTCAAACTGGCTGTTATTAAGCCTCTCATCAAAAAACCACAACTTGACCCCAAAGAACTAGTTAATTATAGACCAATCTCGAATATCCCTTTTCTGTCCAAGATACTAGAAAAGGTGGTATCCACACAATTATATTCCTTCTTAGAGAAAAATGGTATATGTGAGGATTTCCAGTCAGGATTTAGACCGTATCATAGTACTGAGACTGCTCTTCTTAGAGTTACAAATGATCTGCTCTTATCATCTGATCGTGGGTGTATCTCTCTATTAGTTTTATTGGATCTTAGTGCTGCGTTTGACACAATTGACCACAACATTCTTTTGCATAGACTTGAATACTTTGTTGGCATCAGTGGAAGTGCATTAGCATGGTTTATATCGTACTTATATGACCGCCATCAGTTCGTAGCAGTGAATGAAGATGTATCCTATCGATCACAAGTGCAGTATGGAGTACCTCAAGGCTCAGTACTAGGGCCGCTACTCTTCACGCTTTATATGTTACCCTTGGGAGATATCATCAGGAAACATGGTGTTAGCTTTCACTGTTATGCTGATGATACTCAGCTCTATATTTCTTCGCAGCCCGGTGAAACACACCAATTTGAAAAACTAATGGATTGCATAGTCAATATAAAAAACTGGATGACGAGTAATTTCTTACTGCTAAATTCTGAAAAAACAGAGGTGTTAATTATAGGACCTAAAAACTCTGCTTGTAATAACCTAGAACACTGTCTAAGACTTGATGGTTGCTCTGTCAATTCTTCGTCATCAGTTAGGAACCTAGGTGTGCTACTTGATCGCAATCTTTCCTTAGAAAGCCACGTTTCTAGCATTTGTAAAACTGCATTTTTCCATCTCAAAAATATATCTAAATTACGGCCTATGCTCTCAATGTCAAATGCAGAAATGTTAATCCATACATTTATGACCTCAAGGTTAGATTATTGTAATGCTTTATTGGGTGGTTGTTCTGCACGCTTAGTAAACAAACTACAGCTAGTCCAAAATGCAGCAGCAAGAGTTCTTACTAGAACCAGGAAGTATGACCACATTAGCCCGGTCCTGTCAACACTGCACTGGCTCCCTATCAAGCATCGCATAGATTTTAAAATATTGCTTATTACATATAAAGCCCTGAATGGTTTAGCACCTCAGTATTTGAATGAGGTCCTTTTACATTATAATCCTCTACGTCCGCTACGTTCTCAAAACTCAGGCAATTTGATAATACCTAGAATATCAAAATCAACTGCAGGCGGCAGATCCTTTTCCTATTTGGCGCCCAAACTCTGGAATAACCTACCTAACATTGTTCGGGAGGCAGACACACTCTTGCAGTTTAAATCTAGATTAAAGACCCATCTCTTTAACCTGGCATACACATAACATACTAATATGCTTTTATTATCCAAATCCGTTAAAGGATTTTTAGGCTGCATTAATTAGGTAAACCGGAACCGGAAACACTTCCCATAACAACCTATGTACTTGCTACATCATTAGAAGAATGGCATCTACGCTAATATTTGTCTGTTTCTCTCTCATTCCGAGGTCACCGTGGCCACCAGATCCAGTCTGTGTCCAGATCAGAGGGTCACTGCAGTCACCCGGATCCAGTACGTATCCAGACCAGATGCTGGATCAGCACCTAGAAAGGACCTCTACATCCCTGAAAGACAGCGGAGACCAGGACAACTAGAGCCCCAGATACAGATCCCCTGTAAAGACCTTGTCTCAGAGGAGCACCAGGACAAGACCACAGGAAACAGATGATTCTTCTGCACAATCTGACTTTGCTGCAGCCTGGAATTGAACTACTGGTTTCGTCTGGTCAGAGGAGAACTGGCCCCCCAACTGAGCCTGGTTTCTCCCAAGGTTTTTTTCTCCATTCTGTCACCGATGGAGTTTCGGTTCCTTGCCGCTGTCGCCTCTGGCTTGCTTAGTTGGGGACACTTCATCTACAGCGATATCGTTGACTTGATTGCAAATAAATGCACAGACACTATTTAACTGAACAGAGATGACATAACTGAATCCAATGATGAACTGCCTTTAACTATCATTTTTGCATTATTGACACTGTTTTCCTAATGAATGTTGTTCAGTTGCTTTGACGCAATGTATTTTGTTTAAAGCGCTATATAAATAAAGGTGACATTGACATTGACATAGTGAGTTTACTTAAAAACAGCGATTGTATCCTCTCGTCACTGGAAATTTAATGTAGCGATTCAGTTTTTAAACTGTATTTAATAAAAGTTGTGGGGCAGCGTTGACAAGTTTATTAACTCCTTGATGTGTGAGCTGTGCGATTTCCAATATGCGTGCATGTGTGTGTGTGTGTGTGTGTCAGTAAGCACCTCATTAATACAGAACGATAATTAAAGGCTCTAATGCACACCAGCACACCAGTATATGTGTGTATTGTAAGAGCTAGACAACGAATGATGATATGTGACGGCATAGTAGTGTTGTCTCAATCCTTAGGAGAATATTTTCTCCCCTACCCCTTGACACTCTGTTTCAAGGGACAAGGTGAAGGGGTAGGCGGAGGGGTAGGGGAAGGGGGAGGGGAAGGGGAAGGGGTATAAAATAGAATTGGGATTGGGCCTAAGTACCTTATATAATTTTCTTATATAGAAAACCAATCTTTATTTAATTTTATTAATATTTGTATTTGGGGGGGGGGGGGGCAGTAAGAAGAGCATTTTTCCAGCGTGTATCAATGAAGTGTTTAAAAAGGGGGAGGAGACCAAAAGAAACTCTGGGTTTACCAAAGAAAACCTGTTCCTGACCAGGTTAGGTTCATAGAGTAAGTTACCATGGTAACTGACTCTGAGTATAAGTTAGCTCTCTTTCAGAAATGGGCTTGACTTACCCTGCTTTCTCAGGTTTGACAAACCTCCCATTGTGAAACAGAAAACTTAAAGTTTCCCTCATTTCAGGGTTAACATACTCAGAGTTTTCACTTAACCTCCTTTGTGAAACAGGCCCCGGGATCCAGCAGGTATTCCTTCTGTTTACTGCTGATAACTTTTCCATACAGATCTTCTAGGATCTCTTTAACTTCTATCTGGGTATGTGGATATATAGACTCTACTAGAGGGCTATATATAATGTTCAATATTCTGTAGCTGTCTCATGCCTTCCAAAATATAATTGTTCCTGCTCATAATTACAACTGTGTTGCCTTTATCGGCCGGTTTATTACTATCCTTTTGTTTTTCTTTAATGAACTCAGCGCTCTTTCTTCAATGGTGGTCAGATTGGGGATTTCATTTCTTTCCCAGTGTAAATGTTTAAATGCCTCTAAATCAGCTTCCACAATTTCCGTGATCTGTTGGGGTAGACTGGCGAGAGGGGGGGAGTCCAATCTGAACCACCAGTGAACAGTTTCTTATCTTTTTCCTTCAAAGGCAGCTTCAAACTTAAGCCATCTATGGTATTTCTGAAGGCCTGGGAATAATTCAGCTCTTTTTTTCGGTGCAGGAACAAAGACTATAAGACTGCTGTTTGATCATCTGAGAGACTGAGTGATGGTGCTAAATTCACTATTAATTTCTCAGTGCCATCCCTCGGCCTGATGTTCACAAGAAGTTTAATCGATCTAGCCAATGGGTTAGCAATGCTTTTGCTGTTCCAGTGGTCCAGTGTATACAATCCTCCTCCACCTCTAAATCCTCCTTGGGAAGCTCTTCAATGGAGACCAATGTGTCCCTTATATATTTGTTAATCTTTTCTAAGTGGACCTGAATTTCATGTTCATGTTCAATTTCTTGTTACCTGTTCATCCAAGGGTAGATTTTCCAAGAAGTTGGCCAACAGGAAATACAAATCTGTGTGTGGCAATCAGTTTCTCGCCATTCTGTATGTTCTATTTATCTCTTAAATGGTTAGCTCAATACATCTCTGTGCTTGGTGTGGCGGGGTGAAGGACACAACACGAGGATGCAGTAAAGTTCCCTGGAGGGTGGATTTTATTAATGAAAAGGTGGTGAAAGGGGGTTGGCATGAGGCAGTTTGGTGCTCAGCTTCCTCTTCAATTGGTGCACTGTGGGTCTGAGCTCTCCTGTGTGCAGTTGGGCTGGCGGTCACACACTGCTCTCTGTAGCCACAATAGAATATGGTGTTAGCCAAGTCTAGTGAAGACATCTCTCACCTATGCATTCATCTGCTGGGTTTATGTAGCCAGAGCTTGATGGGGCGCAGGTGTGGCCGCTCAGCCCATGACAAGCTGGTGCAGGTGTGACTGCTCGGTTTCCAGGGCGACGCTGATGAGAGCTCGGGACACGTGTCACATTGGTTATTAATCCCCAGAGAAAACATCAGCAACTCAGACTCTGTTGTTATGGTGGCCTTTTCCATCAAGTTGCCCATGTGTTGAAATTTCGTTCCTGGGAAACAATCTGCATGATTAAAGGTGGAGATTCTGCCCACATTAAAGCCCCCAATGATGACATATTTTCTTTTGAGGTTTAGACTCCAATCTTGGGTCTTTTTGGTGGTATGAATATGTTTACTGGGTCTGCCCATCGATCTCGTGGTTTCTGGTATCCCAGGAAGCACTTGT
Source organism: Carassius carassius (assembly GCF_963082965.1). Lineage (NCBI taxonomy): Eukaryota > Metazoa > Chordata > Actinopteri > Cypriniformes > Cyprinidae > Carassius > Carassius carassius. The sequence continues at coordinate 24,956,078 of NC_081780.1, forward strand.
TCAAACGCGGTCAAATTCTGTCTCTTTTTCTAACCTGGTTGCCTCATCTATCTGTCCTATTTCATCCGCATTCTCCTCTAAAACCTTGTGAGTGCAGAATTCGGAGCGATACTAGTTAGTGAACCTTCATTAGATTCCTCTGAGAATAAGACAGGTGAAGACATCCAAGGGAATGTCGTGCAGGCACCGGCGGTTGATGTATTTGAGCTACTGTGATCACTGGTATCTCTTACAGTGTTTTCCTGTGCTACTGTTTCACTTACACTCTCTCTTGCAGTGATCTCTCCATCTTTGATGTTGTTAGCTCCCTCCATTGTTGGAGGTCGAGCCTGTTTTGCTGTATTTATTTCACCACTGGGTAGCTCAGTTATCTCATTTTCTTCCTCCAGCAGCAATCTTTGGTATATTCTGCGGGGTGTTCTTTGCTCCAGGGGTGCTTGTGACCTGACAGGCGTGGTACTATGTCACGAGGTTCTAAATGTGGGAAATCATGTTTATCAAATGACCACTCTCCTCTAACCCTATTTGTCTGTGGAGACCTTTGTTCCACCAGAATGGGCGAGGTCTGTGCGTTCACTGTTTCTCTCTGTATTACTTCTATAATTTTATCCCGTATACATGTGTCAGTGATTGTGCTCATGGCAGCTCGAACATTGTGTCTCTTTGTGGTCATGTGTGCCAGAAACATTGCTTCAGTTTTCTCAAATACCTCCGCTGTGATTTTATTTCTATAGTTCTTTCTGGCCCAGTTACATGCCACTTCGAAAGCCTGTTTCCATTCGTCCTGATCTGTTCTCTCTTTCAGTTCTATGATTGCTCGATCTATGTCTTTCTTGTAATGTTCCTCTAAAAATCACTTGTGTGTTATACACCCAATTTTTTCCATTCCCCTCCAACAACTCTGCAGATCTTGTTGGGGCTGCTGGTTTCACTGTGTTAATCAAGAGTTCTGTTTCGTGGTATTGTTCGTGACTTTAGTAGTGATTTTTTTTGTAAGTGATGTACAGTGCATGTGAGTTCATACATAAGCTTTAACGTAAATTTGAGCTTATGAGATTGTGGTGTGTACACTGAGTCTCCATTATGTTTTGACTGTTTGAAGTATCTTTGATGCCCCCCATGTCTTCCTCTTCCAGGGGGGACGCGGTTTTCTCTATCCCTATTTATGTGGTGTGTGTTGTAGTTGTATGTGTTGCTGTTTTTTCTGTTACCAACCGCTGTTGGTGCCCTTGAATCTAAGATGGAAGCAGTAGCGGAGTCTGAATAAACATCTCTGTGTCTTCTTGTTTGTGCTGTAGGCCACTCCGGCTCTACATACTCTTCTTCCTGTCTTACATATTCATAATATATCTTTTGATCCTCCACACGTTGTGTGAGATCATCACATCTGGTTTGATCAGCAAATCTATTTCTACTGTGGTTACTATTACAATGTGTACCTAGGTGGTGGGTCCTCGTCAAAATCTTAGCGTCTGATGATTTTTGACCTCGAGGAGGTGCCCACCATGTGAATTTATTCACTTTTGTGGCCCTTTCTGTTTTTCATTTTATTCTGAGTAATTGGTTCATGTGTGAACTCATTTCTTTCTCCATTGTTCTAATCTGTTTTCTAAAGTCAAAATCTGTATTTCTGAAATCCTGATTAGTTCTTCTGTTGTCAAGATCTGTTTCTCTGAAGTCACATTCGGTATGAATGAAGTCAAAAATAGTACGGAGGCATCTTTTGCCTCTACCTTCATTTCTGCTCCATCCTTGTGAATAGGTCGCCCGTATCCCAAGCGGTGAGAATTATATTTAAATTCTCTAAATGAGCGATCCCTGTCCTCAAACCGCCTTGGGAAGTGAGAAGTGCCAGCACAGTTGTGTGTAATGAAATTTCTGTTGTGATTATCTCTCGTGGTCAGCTGGATGTTCATTTAAACTTCTCCTCGTTCCCTATGTGCTCTGTATCCGGTCATATCAGCTGATTACACATTCAAAAATCAAAACTGAATGACACCTAGTGAACTCATGACGTTTTGAAGCAAAAATAGCTTCTTCTTCAGGCAGTGTATCACTACAGCGTCGTTAAAGCAAAAATGTATACATTTGTTAAAAAAAGAATTAACCAAATTTAGTAATTAAGTTGTCTGTTTTACTAGCCAATTAATTTTTTTTTCTCTCTCTCTTTATCTTTTTTTAATTCTATTTATTTTATTTTTAACGTCACAAAACCTGTTATGTGGCCTGTAATTAAGCTACCAGCTTAAAGAATACATGCAATCTTTTTTTCTTCAGCCACTTCCCATTCAGTTTCTATAGCATTTTATATTTTTACAAAATGCATCATGATCTTTATAATTGTTTATGATGATTTCAAACAAATTTTATACTTCAACATAATTCTAAAAGACAAGAAGCATGCTGTCACACCCCATTGGACTTGTGTTGTGTTTTCTTTCCCCATGTGCTCTGTTGATGCCAGTTCCTGTTTGCCCTTATTTGGTTCTGTTCCTGATCTCATTAGTTAATACTCAGCTCACCTGTTTGTCCCTTGTCAGTCAAACTACTTAAGTTCCCCTCTCTGTACTGGTTTTTGTGTATTTTGTGCTCTGTACTGATACTGTACTGTATCTGAAATTGCATACTCAATGAGTAAGTACATAATTTCAATAAGTACTTACTTAACGAGCGCTAAAAGAGTATGTACTCTACAGCCAAATCTCATTTTAGTATGAATGTGATCTGCCATGCTTATGTTATCATGTGACCGATGACGTTATAACAAGTGCAACAACTTCAAAGTTATGACTGACTGCGACCGGTTTAATATCTACTATCTGTAAATATTTTAATGTTGATGCAATTTGCTCCTTTTGTGGTCTTGTTGAAGCTGCTCAAAGATCTCGCCTTTGGAGAAGATTGTTTATTTTTATTCTTGAAAAATGTAAGTATTACTACTTGCAAATTAAGATTACCTCAGAAAGCATTTCTAGCACACCCCAACACTTATCAACAATAATAACGATAAATGGTGATTAATAATATCTTTTTTTGTAAAACAAATTGTCATTTGTTTTTTTTCATATGCATTTAAATTTTTTTCATATCCTATGCATGACTTCACACTAGACAAATGCAGTCAAGATGAATACATCTAAATAATCAGTCAAGTAATGAATGAGTGCATGTGTTAATGAAACAATTAGGCTATATTTAATTTACTGACAACAACAGGAGACATGAATAAATAAAAGAGGATGAGGAAGACCATGATGAAGACCCTGAACACGAGCAGGAGAACCTGTGCGGGACAATCTGAATCTGATCGTGATGAGATAGAGACATCAAGTCCTTTTCTGAATGCACAGAGAGGATGAGGAAGACCATGATGAAGACCCTGAACCACACAGCCCTGAACAAGAGCAGGAGAACATGTGCTGCTGTATCTACTCCAAACATCTGTGCCACCACTATCTGGAAAACCTTTACACAGAGTAAAACGCTTTATATCATGTTGTCAGCATTCTATTTATTGCTGAATTTAATTTCATATTTTTACAACTGCACGTTAATTTGATAAAGCTTCATTACTGCTCTGGTGTAGTGAAGTGGACTGGTGAGCAGAAGGTTGCTGGATCAATCTCCACCGGTGTGTCTTTACTCCCGGTGACTCCAGAGGGATTGAGGTCCTGTAATAACAGCACTGTAAGTCACTTCAGATAAAAGTGTCTGACAAATTAATACACGTAAATGTGATTTTTTTGTAAATGCTTTTTTGTGTCTTGGGCACAAACGCTCAATAAAAGCTTTTTTCTTCAAGGTGGTACTATAATATTAATACATGCATATATTTCATACAGTCCTATTTGGGGCATTAAAGGGTTAGTTCATCTAAACATATAAATTCAGTCATTAATTACCTGCCTCTGTTCTGTTCAATCCTTTGTCCAAACACAAAAAGTCTCTTCTGCTGGTTTGTGTTCATACAGTATCAATGGAGTCTGACTTTCAGATTCTTCATGACATTATTTGATGATGCTTTAGAAGCTTCTGAAACTCCGGTTTCATTGACTGATGTTGTATGAACAGAAACCAGCAGAAGATTTTATGAAGAGACCACAGCAGCATCTGGTCCTGATGAGAAAACAAGAGGAGATGCAGTGATGGAGTGTTTTATCCATGACACTCAATCATTTCCAGGATGCTGCTGTGGACTTCTCAATCCTCAGAGCATACAGCAGTCATTTCAGATCCTGCAAAGATGCACAAACACAAAACAAAAGCAGTCATTTTAACAGCACAGTGTCATTTCATTTCTGTATTAGAAGTAACAGAATGATCTTACTTTATATTTTGGTTTCAGATTTTCCTTTTTCCACAAATGCCACTGTCACCTGCTCCACCACAAAAGATCTGCATCAAATGAACAGCAATCAAGAATCAGAAAAGTGCTGTAATAACTGTTTGGAATTACAATAATTTAATTAAACTACAACTTAGGATTTAAAAGATGTTTTACTGACGTCTGTAGTGATGGCAGCATTCCTTCATCAGTCTCTCTTCACCAGATAAACACACGTGTCTCATCTGTCCCTGTAAAATTAGACAAGAGTCAGTCTTCTCTGTGATTTATCTGTGATATACTGCATTCACATGTTGAGCTAGATGCTGATGTGTTCACTCACTTTTTATCCAACACAAGAGCTCCACAATTTATCAACAATACTAATGGTCAAATTAAACAGATAACGTATGTTTACTTAATGTAGTTTTTTTTTAATTTGCTTTACTTACATTCATCTAAAGCAGAGTAGACAGTGAATTCTACATAATAACTCACACATCTGCACACACATCACATTTGCTAACCTGCAATTCTCTCAGAACATTTTCCTGTCTCACATTAAATAGACATTTACTCTTTAAGATGTATATGGCTTTTGTAAATCCACTTTGGAGACGTACATGTGCTTACTGAAGCTCCGCTGTTCGCTATAGATATTTTTTTTTTTACAAATATACTGTAATGTTACTGGCTAGCGTCTTTACACCTTAACAAATCAACAGTTTACTCTACAGTAGCTCAACAAATACGATTTTATCACATGGGAACCGTGTTTTGTTTTATAATACTCACCTTTGTAAACACCCTCGTCGCTGCTGTCCTTCACATTTAATGACGACGTATCCTCTCGCGTGGCATCCTGGGATTGAAAAGCATCCATCGATGAACCCTTCAGAATCTGGGCTGAAGCAGTAGGACATCCGGGAATTTCTCTTTTATGAATACTGAGGTTTTCAAACCTACTTATTTCTTCACAAACTCTTTTCCCTACTATATAGTAGGTGAGTAGGCATATTAAAATGCAAATTAAGTATACGTATGTCCAACTCTCGCCTACTCTTTTATGAACACAAAAGATTCAAACACACTCAATCGCTCGCCTACTGCTTTTCCATACTATATAGTAGGGAAGTATGCCATTTCAGATGCAGCCAGCGAGACAACTTTTCCTTCTACTATTGCAGTACACACACATGCAAAAAAAAAAAAATCAAACCAGAAAAACAACCTTTAATATGTAATAATTTATGATAAGAAACATAATTATTTATCAAGTTCCCGACCCCATCCCCCCACATATACCAAGATAAGGATTTAAAATAAGTAAAAGGGTTCAATTTTTTTCCATTTTCATGTTTTATTGTAATTTATGCATAAAAAAAGTAATTACTTTACTGAAAGCACTGTTTTTGTCAAAAATTTTCGTTGACTTCAAATCCCGTTTTGCTCACCAGTTTATGTTTGGGGCTGTCTTTATATTTATTGCAAAATGTGGGTGGGATGTTCTATAAAATCACAAAACCTGTTGGGTCACCAAGTTTGTTCAGCATAACTTTACGAAATAAAGATCTGTATAACACAATTACACAATTTCTGTTAATCAGCTTTCCATTCAATTTCTACACTAGCTTTTCATTTAAAAAAGGCAATGGATCTTTAAGTAAAGAAAATATCACGAAAAAATAAAACTAGAAATATCACGAAAAACAAGAGAATCATGACAAAGCACAAGACAAAATGCAATTAATCATGAATATATATATTTATATATATATATTCAACAAACCAAAGTAACACACCCACATGAAAACCAGAAAGACAAAAGGAAGTTTATTTATTTAAAAAAAAAAAAAAAAAAGAATAATATACTAGCTTAAACGTAGACTATGTTTGTGCAGTTGTAGTGTACGAGACCATCCAAAAAATATATTCACTGATCGCTTTAGAATGTGAACGGTTAACCTGTATTCAGTAGCAACATTTATCTAACCTATTCTCCTAAAATGGACCAGCATTTACAGAATTTTTGTTTGATATTTGCAGTACTAGACCCATTTTATTTATATATATATATATATATATATATATACATACATGCATACATACATATATATATATATATATATATATATATATATATATATATATATACTTTTTTTTTTTATAGCAACAACATTGCTGTTTATCTCACCAAACTTTTACATTATTTTCACAGTTATTTTCTACTGGTCTGTAAATTCTTATTTCATTAATTTTTACTAAATGTTCAGGCTGAATGTGCCAGAGAGTTTAAACAAACCCTGTGAGTTCAAATTTACTGACTACTACATGAAAACTAAAAGTGAGGAACACGTGATAGAATCGTATACGAACCATTGATTATCTCAGTCTTAATCTTTAATCAAACACGCCTGTATATGTATGACATTTTCCTCATCAACCTGAATCTAACAGCTTTGTTGATCCTATGAAGTAATAAGTGCATCATCAATCTTTTTTTCCTGTATTTTTCCTGTTCCTCTTTTGACAGCAATAGAGACAAAATTGTCCCAACTAGGGATCCAGTTCTTAACATTATGTGAAATCGCAATGTACTGTCTTTAAAATTACAAATACAGCCAACATTTCATATTGTGCTATATGATCTTTAAGATATTGCCACATAAGCAAGTTCACAGGTTTTGTGTAAATATAATCTAAAAAAATCATGCTTATAAAGGAATTTTCAAGTTAAGCTCTACTAACAGCATTCATGTCATGCTTTTGATTGTCACAGACTTATCTGACAAATCTTTTTCAGTTTTAAAAACAAACAGAAGTCAAGCACTAACAATGGAAGTTTTATGCATATACGGGAGGTTTTAAAACACAAATGTTGTGAAAGTTGTGCACACCCATCTTTTATATAAATGAACCTGATTAAAATTAGACTTGTTTACAACATGCTAGGACACACTAGATTTGTTTTCATCAATAACTAATTATAATAATTATAAATGTTTTAATTGTTTTAGTTTTAAAGACCGTTTAATAAATAAAAAGAGCTTAAGACACAATCATGGGGAAGATTGCTGATCTGACAGTTATCCAGAAGACAATCAATGACACCCTTCACAAGGAGGGTAAGCCACAAACATTCATTGCCAAAGAAGCTCGCTGTTCACAGAGTGCTGTATCCAAGCATGTTAACAGAAAGTTGAGTGGAAGGAAAAAGTGTGGAAGAAAAAGATGCACAACCAACCGAGAGAACCACAACCTTATGAGGATCGTCAAGTAAAATCAATTCAAGAATTTGAATGAACTTCACAAGGAATGGACTGAGGCTGGGGTCAAGGAATTTAGCTGCAGTTGTCATATTCCTCTTGTTAAGCCACTGCTGAACCACAGACAACATCAGAGGTGTCTTACCTGGGCTAAGGAGAAGAAGAACTGGACTGTTGCCCAGTGGTCCAAATACCTCTTTTCAGATGAGAGCAAGTTTTGTATTTCATTTGGAAACCAAGGTTCTTGAGTCTGGAGGAAGGGTGGAGAAGATCATAGCCCAAGTTGCTTGAAGTCCAGTGGTAAGTTTCCACAGTCTGTGATGATTTGGGGTGCAATGTCATCTGCTGGTGTAGGTCCATTGTGTTTTTTGAAAACCAAAGTCACTGCACTCGTTTACCAAGAAATTTTGGAGCACTTCATGCTTCCTTCTGCTGACCAGCTTTTTTAAGATGCTGATTTGGCACCTGCCCACACTGCCAAAAGCACCAAAAGTTGGTTAAATGACCGTGGTGTTGGTGTGCTTGACTCGCCAGCAAACTCACCAGACCTGAAGCCCATAGAGAATCTATGGGCTATTGTCAAGAGGATAATGAGAAACGAGGCCAAAAAATGCAGATGAGCTGAAGGCCACTGTCAAAGAAACCTGGGCTTCCAGACCACCTCAGCAGTGCCACAAACTGATCACCTCCATGCCACACTGAATTGAGGCAGTAATTAAAGCAAAAGGAGCTTCTACCAAGTATTGAGTACATCTACAGTAAATGAACATACTTTCCAGAAGGCCAACAATTCATAATTTTTTTTATTATTGGTCTTATGAAGTATTCTAATTTGATATGATAGTGAATTAGTGGGTTTTTGTTAAATGTAAGCCAAAATCATTGCAAATAAAAGAACCCAAGACTTAAACTACTTCAGTCTGTGTGCATTGAATTTATTTAATACAGTTTCACAATTTGAGTTGAATTACTGATATGGACCTGTAAATGCACCTGATGATTTTCCTCTGGAGCAGTCCCAGGATGAAACCATAAAACATGCATTTGAGCAGGCCCAATCAAATGACGGTCAGTGTCTCCAACTGGCACGTCTGCTTCCCTATCCCTATTTTGCTATTTTCAAAGAGCGGTTGTACCGAGTGACACAAGACACTCAGACAAAGCAGGATACAACCCAATTTTTAGTTCCCAAAAGCCGTCTGGAAATATTATTCCAGGCGGCTCATTGTAATCCAATGGCGGGACATTTGGGACAGGCGGTGACACAAAATTGCCTCATGACCCCATTTTTTTGGCTGGGCATTTGAGAATGTGTGCAGGTGGTGCGTGGCTTGTTCCTGTGTGTGTGTGTTCCAGTTGCTGCGTGTTAGTTCTCCAGTTCGGATTCAACCCCGTAAGTTCAGAACCTATAATGATAATAATAATTATGATAATAATACAATTATTGTTAATGAATAGACACGCAAAGAAGTACAGCTCCTAATGCAGGTGTGTGAGTTGTTTTAGAATGATAGCAAGGTATTCTAAATATAAACTTTCTTTTATAAAATTTCTGGAAAGATTATTCGCTGCTTTATTAAGTTTTAAAAAGCATAAGCGCTGTTGATGCACCCAGACGCAACACTTTAAATTTGCACGTACAGTGAGTTACATCACGTTGGGAGCTGACTATCAATATAGGTACAAAAGTAAAAGCAGAGAAAGTTTGTATTCAAAGTTAAAAAGCAAACAGACTAGAACATTTCTTTAATGTTTCAAATAAAGGATCTCATATGTGTATCTTATCAATTCTGCTGATGATTATTAGATTACTGCTCTAACATAACACTTATAATTTCAGTTTCATTTAACTGGAAAATAAAACATTTTCTGCTTGGTAGTCTTTCTCTTCTATTTGATTTGTGTGTGTATATTAGAGCTCGACCAGTATGGGTCGATTGGGGCCCAATATGATATTAGGTTAAAAAAAGACTATACTGTACTATAATATAGTCTACACATATCAGTATCAGTCAAAAGTTTGGACACACTTTTCTAAACTTTTAATTTGGTACTGTATATAGAATACTGTATATAGGCTACATAAACAGAATATGTATACATAAAAATAAAAAAAAAATGTGGTCAACCTAAAGGCATACCTAATGAATTGAATACAAAAGATTAAGTTTAATTAGGCTTTGAATTAATTTTAATGTAATTAATTAATAAATAAACAAATAAAAAATACAGAATGGATTAATTACATAAAGAACAATCAGCAAAGATTTATTAATTACACTGATGAGGCCTTATTACTTATAGAAAAGCAATTGGATGCAACAAGCAGAATGACATTGCAAAATAGAATAGCTCTAGATTATTTGTTAATTGAAAAGTATGTATTATGTTTGGGAAATAATGCTGGGAAATAATGCAAGCAAATGCTGGAAAAGATGATCAAATGTGACATTGGCTTGATCTAAAGTTAGGAACATGGGGAGCATAGTTAACTAAATTGGGAATGTTTTTAGGACTTGCAGTATTGATACGAGGATTACTATTTTACAGCGTACTTCCTATATTTAGGTCACTAGTTATCAAAGCCACAACTAAGCAAATTGAAATCCTAAGGTGTCAAGATGATGTGAAGTAGATTTTTGATGATAACCAAAATGGCCCTTTACAATGCACAAAGTATCTGTTACATGTTTTATGTTTGTTCTAACTGTAACTACCACGGGCAAATGTTAAACCAAATCCACGGTCATGCTAATAAAAGTGTTTTGTTTAAATAAAAGATTAGGGAGACAGAATCTTTTTACTTTTTTGGACCTGATACTCCACCAAAGTCCTGTTGCATAATCAAGTCATTGGTGATAAAACTGTGTGACTTAATTTAGGCGCTAGGTAGTAATAGCTGATGAGATTAAATTAGAGATGCACGATAAATATCGTCCGATAATTAATATATATCTCGTCAGTAAAGCCGGTTATCAAATCAGCGGTAAATTCCATCACGTGCGTGAGTTCACATAGAGCAGCTGTTGCTGCACGAATCCACGCTGATGAACACAGATATACGAAATTTAAACAAAGCAACGCTTGCTTACCATTTTGAATATCAGTAACATTGATAACTTTAATGATTTTAAGCGTCTCATGTTGTTATGAAAACATTTGTGTATTAGAATGATTGTAAAAGATCATGTAACATTTAAACTGCATTCTGTCTGTACCGCATTCATTCACATGCTTGTTTTCATCACTTTGCTTAATTTGCTAAACTGAACATCCAATCAGAGCTCTCACTCTCGCTGATGGCCCTGACGCCAATTCAACATGTTGAATCAATGTTGATTTTTTAATCATGTATCTGTCTGTGTGTGAGGCCTGCATGAGAATAGAATGTGTAGACATTAGGGATGGGTATCGTTTACATATTATCGATACCGATACTGCTTACTGAGTAGGGTTGGGAATCGTTATGAATGTTCAGGTTCCAGTTCCATTTAAATCATTAAACAACTATTAAAAAAATAGTGGGAAGGAAAAATGCACAATACTCAACTACTCAATGCTCAATACTGTTTATTACTTCTTTCAACTTAGTTTAAAGGTTGGCGATGTCATAATTCAACATATATTACAGTATACAAATTTTCAGGTTCCGGTTCCATTAAAATGAACTATTATTGTTTTTTTTTATACTATTTTCATAATTTCATTATTGAATGTAGTGTTGCTGGAAGGTAGTAAGTAATGTTGAGTAATGCAAGTCCATCAATCAACATTTGCTTCAAAGTTGAAGTTTTTTACACTATAAATAACGTTTTGCTTTTCAAGCAGGAATAAGCTGGTTGGTCAAATAGTCCCTCGAGGTTTAAGACACTTGTTCATTTACCAAAATTAATGAATTATAAACCGTTATACTTATAACCATGTATACACACACTCCACAAAGCCCATATACAATATAGGACAAATATAATGTAATTTAGTGGCGGCAGGTGCAGCACACTGCCAGTTCATGCACAGTCAGACAAAACGATGTGCACAGTTATCAAAAGTGCGAGTGCGCATACATTCGTGGGAAACATGTTCGGCAGTTAAAGACACGATGCGACTCGGCAAATCTGTGGAGTGCATATTATTGGAATAATTGTGCTCAGTAATTAAAGAGGCAGGGTGGTGTTCCTGATATTTGGTTTGTGACATCCTTTACGGGAAACGCCAGTTTCAGCATAAGAGACAGACTCACTCTCAGGTTATAATTAAAAAGAAAGCTTTTATTCTTTGCAAAGAAGGTCAGACAGTCATACAGTAACACTGAGTTCCTGCAGAGTGTGACAAGAGGGGAGGGCGGTCCTCCACCTTATATCCTTCTGTTGCGTCAAGGTTACAAAGTCTTAGCAGCTGTATTTTTCCATGGATAACATAAAACACACACTCTGTGGTTTGTTTCTCACACATTTAGGACTTAGGTGACCCCCTCAGGTCATCCTCAGGCATTGTCCCCCCACTATATGGCCCAATGACCCTCTCAGGTTATTCTGAACCCACACAGCAATTCTAAGAAAACACATGCATATATGAGCATACAGAAGTAGTGTAAATTAATTTTTCCACCACAATTTCCCCCTTTTTATCATTCATTGATCACTGAAACATAAAAATTCATTACTACTGGTTATACTTTCACTAAACACTTAACATTATATTTGCTCTGGAAGCCGGGCTAAACAAATAAACACTGTTATTACATTCCTGACATAAGTCAGACCCTCAGTCACCTCACAGATACAAACACAATTCAAAATCAAAAATTCAAACATAAGGCATTTCATCACATTTATACTCTTCTTCTCCGATTTTCTCATAAATGATCACGCTCTTAAGTTTGTGAAAGAAGTTATAAAATATGCTAAGGCTTTTTTATGGGGACAGACCCTATTTCAAGCAAGCAAACAGTATATATTTAAATAGGCCTGAACATTACTTATTTAAAAAAAAAATATCACAAGTCTCATACATTTAACACATTTCACTGTAGCTTCCGCTACTGTTTGTCTCTTCATCAATTGTTTTCTCCCCACCAAATCCATGATAATGTCTTCATTGTACACAGTCATTTGAACCATTTGATGTGAAACGCTAGACTTCACCAGTCTCTGTACTGAGCTGGATATCAACTGAAAAATACATGGTAGACATAATAGCAGCAAAAATCATTTAGCAGCATTATGTGTACGTTCAGGCTCTTTTACGGCCATTCTCATGTGGGTGATGATATTGGTAACGTTGTCACTGTAGTCTGGAAAATGAAAACAACATGATGTACCCAACTATGATGCTCATATTTATCTTTTCACTTGTGCGCAGACTACTTCGATGTTGTTTTTCAGTCTTAACCTTGCTCTTTCCGCTGATAAGGATGCTTGATGTTTAGGCTGGATTCTGGCCTTGTTGACGTGTGTGTCTCCAGATCTTTACTCCCTCAGCTCCTCTTCCTGAGATGCAGGTGGGACCTTTCTGCAGTGGCTGGTGTGGATTAGAGGTCTTCACAGTGCACCCGAGACCCGTCGACCTGGGACCCGTACGGGTTCGGGTCTATATTTTAAATGATCAGCAGGGTCCGGGTCGGGTTCGAGTCTATTACCTCGGGTCCTGGGTCTGTTTAACATGTGTGTAATACCCATGCGATCGGAGTCATCGGACTCGGAGAACACCCGGCCGTGATCAAACACTGCTTGTGTTTTTTGTAACTTGCAACTTGTTAAATTAGGAAAAGAAAAGAGTGAGCCAAAAAAAGCTCTCTCTCTCTCTGCCCTTAGAATCAGAGCGCGCAGACTCAGAGTTAATGCAAGTGCACGCATGGTGATAATGCTTGCAGACTTGACTCACTAATATATAATATATATTTAAAAATAAGCAACACAATCTGAGGTGAACTGTCACATGAATGTTTTCTATGATGCTCAAATTGCGTTAAAGCATATTTTAGGTTGATACAGCTAACACGCATGTGCAATCTCGATCGCGTTTCATGTTTCTATGGCAACCAGTGAGGGACACTCTGACCGTCAAACCGCGCTTTACATTTTCTTCCATTTTTATAATAATATAAATGAACCGTTTAATCTTAAAGTTTTATTGGTCAGATTCAGATTTGACGCAGAGAAGAGAGCACAGAGATGTTAGCAAATAAATAACATCAGCGGCCATGGCATTGCACGAGCGTTCGTTATTATAGTTCAAAAGGCTAAACAGTCGACGTTATTATGCGAGTTAACTCGAGTCAGAATGTACATGTGCACAGTTGCATTTGTCATTCGTCACCATGACATCAAGCGAACTTTTGAAGCTGAAATAATGAGTGGATTAAGCTTGGACTTGGAATAACGAGAGGAATAACATGGATAACTTTCTTGTAGGAGGATTGTAATGCATCACAGACAGTCAGGTAGAGAGACTACGGCTCCTTAAATTAGGTAAGACAAAAAGCTGTATTTTTCGCAACAGGTTTATTGACTTGTAATAGCAATTTAAGGTGGAATATGTGACAATCGGGTCCAGTCGGGTCTGTGTCTTCCCGACAGGTTCGGGTCCAGCTTTCAAATAATATACGGGTCCGGGTAGGCATTTCTCGGATCTACACGGGTCCGGGTCCAGCTTTTGAAATATTAGACGGGTCCGGGTCGGTTCGGTGTAGTACATTACGGGTCTCTTTCGGGTTCGGGCATGAATTTTTGGACCCGTGAAGACCTCTGGTGTGGATCCACATTGCTCTCTCTGCTACTTTCACAGCCGTGTGAGTGGTCAGAAGCACATGGAACGGTCCCAGCCACCTTTTCAACTTCCAGCTCTTTCTCCTCAGATCTCGTACCCCCACGAAATCTCCTGGTTTCAGGTTGTGCAATGGAATTTCAGCAACCTTCTCCAGAGCAGCTTTTACCTGCACACAGACATTAGACAACAGAAAAGACATTTCCTTGCAATAACTCAACATGTCATGCTCACACACCTGTAGATGGCAGCTGTTGTTTACCCCCTTCAATACCCATAAATGGTGGTTTGCCAAAGAGAATTTCAAAAGGGCTCAGGTTTACTCTGGATCGCTTTCTCATTCTCATGTACATGAGAACGATGGGGAGTTCTTTAACCCATGTGAGTCCAGTTTCCTCACAACACTTAGCCAATTTGTTTTTTTTTATTGCCCCTACACAAAATGAGTTTCATTGTCTGAACTGATTTTTTGTGGAATTCCCCATCTCGGGACTATTTCAGTCGGCAGAGCCTTTGCTACTGCTGCTCCATCCTGTTTGGACATTGGGAAGACCTCTACCCATTTGGACCACATGTCCACAAATACCAAAACAATTTTCTTCCCTTCACATGGGGACAGTTCAATGAAATCCATCGGGGCTGGCTGGGATACCTTAGACATTTTTATGCCTCTCGCAACATTGTGTATTACAAATGACACATATTTTGCAAAAATTTTTGTGAACCCCTTTGTAAACCACAATTCTTTCATTTGCATAATCATTCCCCCTTTTGATGCGTGGTCTTTCCCATGAATCGACTTAGCATAGTGAGGAAAGAAGTGTTTAGTTAAATAAGGCTTGCCATCTCCACTCATTCATACTCCATTCACCATCGTACAACCACTCTGAGTCCATTTATCTCTCTCCTGCCCTGTCGCAAATGTCTGCATGCCCTGTAAAGATGAAGAAATGTCAGGGTTATTTTCAGATAACAAAGAACACTCTGATGATTTTGTCTGCTGAGATGCTGCAGCCTTTGCCGCTGCGTCTGCTCTGGCGTTATTCAGGCCTGTTTTTGGATCTTTAAAAGCTGAGCCATCCACAAAGAGGACATTTTCACAGTTTTCAAGTGGCATGCCAGACAGGTCTGGAGGTGGCGTACACACAACAATGATGCTCTTCCCCATCCTCTTCTGTTGGAAGGAGAGTAGCAGCATTTCAAGGTTGTGCATCGCTTAACAGTGATATTAGGCACATCAAGCAAAATAGTATGATATCTTAACCATCGAGCTGTTGATAAGTGTGATGTTTTCTGTTCCTGCAAAATCATGGACACTGCGTGAGGCACCATCAATGTCAGAGAGTAACCTACGAATTCTCTAGAAGCCATCACGGCCTGCTCAGCAGCTGCCACCGCCCTCAGACAGTGTGGCAGGCCTGTTGCAAATGGGTCTAATTTGCTGGAAAAATATGCCACAGGTCTCAATTTGTCTCCATGGTGTTGCAACAATACAGAAGTCATAAACCCATTTTTCTCTCAAGTCCAGAGTTGGCGCAACAGACAGCTGAACTTTCATGTTCAGAAATGCCTCTTCCGCTTTCTCTGTCCACTCAATCTTGTCACGACTTCAATCCCTTCTCTGCTGTCAGCTTCTCAGGGGCTGTTCAAGAATTTGACAAATTTGGAATAAATGTTCTACAATAGGAATACATCCCCAAAAATGAAAGCATTTGTTTCTTTGTGAGTGGTTTTGGGACTTCTCTTATAGCTTTAACCCTTTTTTCAGACAGTGATTTGCTATTCGGTGTTATTACATGCACCAGGAATGTAATCTGTTGTTTTACGAACTGCAGTTTTGTCAGGCTGACTTTATGGCCCTCCTGAGCCAGATGCTTCAGGAGAGTCACAGTGTCAGTTACACATGTAAGCTCATTACGAGCACACAAGCAAAGATCGTCCACATAATAAAGCTATACCTGCTTTCAGGGTCAAAGGTTCCAACTCCTTCTTAGGGCTTCATTGTAATCGCTAGGAGCGTTGCAGTACCCTTGTGTCATTCGAGTGCAAGTGTAACCTTTGCGATCAAATTCAAATGCAAACCAGAATTGGCTTTCTTTATCAACTGGCACGCTAAAACATGCATTTGCCAAATCTACCACTGAGAAGAATGTTGCATCTTGTGGTATTTGTGACAATATTGTGTATGGATTTGGTATTGATGGAGCTCTCCGCCTGACAGCAGCGTTCACAGCCTGTAAATCTTGCACAAATCGCCACTCTGTGGGCTGACCCTCATCCCTTATCTTTTACACAGGAAAAATTGGAGTACAAACTGGAGAATCATTGCATGGTACCATTATGCCCTCTCTTAATAGTGACTCAAACACTGGTTTTATACCAAGAATTGCCTCTGGTTTTAGAGGGTATTGACATTGACACGGTCTTTAATCAGATTTTGGGGTGACCACAATTGGTTCACATCCTTTAATTAAACCCACATCATATTTGTGTTTTGCCTATAACTCTGATGGCACTTCTGCTAATTAGTGATGGGTCGTTTGCGAATGAGCCGACTCTAATAGGCCGGCTCTTGTAGGTGAACGACGGGAGCTGGCTCGCATATCTGAAGAGCCGACTCTATTTAAAAAAAAATGTTATAGCCTATAGAAATTAAACCATTATGTAATAAGGAAATAATGGATGCATTTTATTTTATTTAAAATAATTGACTAATTCAAAGAACAAAAAAAATATTATATAGGCCTAAAGGCGCACATATTCGTTTCGACTGTGATCAGCCTCAAATTCTGTTCCTGTCAGTCATACACGAGGTGTCAACCAATTATACGGCATGAGGGAGGGGCCAAGCCATCACGCAAACACACACACACACACACACACACACATACACACAGTGTCAAGAGGAGAGGAAAAACACAGCAGCTGTGAAAACAAAACAAAAGCAGGAAAATGAGTCGGATTTGGAATAATTTTAATTATCATCAGCCCCTCGAAAGTAAGGCAGCTTGCATTTCTGAATGCAAATCTCTCATAAAATAAAAATATGATCAGCATTGTGTGTGTGTTCATTCTAGTTATACAAAACATAACTAGTCAGATAGTTCATGCTGACTATATAACATGCCAAAAATGAGGGACCAGTTTAATCCTTTCAGTATTTTTCTTTAATATGGGTTCTATTATGTTGTTCAGATTCAGATTGTATTTTTGTTTCTATACATTAAAAAGTTGTAATTTAAATGCAAATGTTTAATAGTATTCTTTTTTCATAACAAATCAATGCATTTTTTAAAGAAATTGTGAGACATTGTATGATTTCATTTAATAATTTAATTAGAATTGTTTTCACACCAATCATAGTCAAAACATTATTGCTTTTTAAACAGCCGTTTGTGAGCCAAAAGAGCCGGCTCTTTTCAGTGAGCTGAGTCAAATGAGCCGGCTCCCGAAAAAGAGCCAAAGTGCCCATCACTACTGCTAATGCTGGATGTATATCTGAGGCACAAATAATTGTCATGCAATGATTTTCCCTTTTTCCTAAAGTGCAGTTCCCTTTGTCCTTTGTAACTACAACTCTCTCCACTTCAATGTCATGCTCGCACTCAGACATAAATGCTCCCAGACTCTCACTGTGTTTCACTCCCTCTCTTATCTCTCTCCAGTCTGTAGCACAAACACAGCTTTTCACAAACTCTTCTAATCTGGGCCCTGTCTGTCTCCTGGCCTCGGAGAGCGATAAGTGAGGCACAGAATCTTCTGCCATTAAGTAAAACTGAAGCTGTTTTTCTGTCAGACAAACTGAAACTGCTCACACATTTTCTGTCCATAACACTTTCTCAAAATGTAAAGTTTCTCCTTTATCTCCCTCAAATCAGTCTTTTTCATACTGGTCATCTCGTGCAATGCAATTTGTCAGGCAACATGATCTCTCTGTCAAATGGTTTTGTTCGATTTTTAGTCAGTTCACACATTTCAGCCCAATCAGAATTTATGATGTGCCATTCATATGCCCATTTTGGTTCTGCTTACAGACAGCACATCTGCTCTTTCTCTGCCACTCAGACACCGCCAGAGTCTGCAATCAGTGTCAAATTTAGGTTGCACAATAAATCTCTCCCCATTAAAGGCACTGGACATGCTGGAGTGTAAAGAAAAGCATGCCTCAGCACCTCACCCCCTTCTGGTTTACAATTCAGAGGCACTGTGAATCTTTTACAAATGGCGTGCCCTGATGCAGAAATTGACTCATTAATTTCGCCTGTTAATTGTAGTTGGCATTGCAAGTCACATGGTCGTATAGCTGATTTTGAACCTTTGAATCTTTTTTATTTCCTACTATCAAAGTCAGTGGGGACGAGTAAATGTTTGCTTACCCTACATTCTTCAAAATATATTATTTTGTGTTCAGCACAAGAATAAATAAAGATAAATACAACATGCTTGGGTGGACGCACTCTGAATAAGCACATGTTAGAACAGCATGCAAATAAAATCTTTCACCGGCAAGGCCTTAAAGCACACGCAGATAATGTACTTTTGTGATTGCAAATAAGTGCAGTGTCTCGTGAGTGTAACTGTACCGCTGAATTTACATTTGATGTGAATGTGTCTTGCGAGTTGCAGTTGGAGCTAGAGCCGGCGAGACATAATGCAGCACATTGCTTGAGGTAGATGTTGTTTTGGTAGTAAATGTTTCATATTACTTGTGTTGCTACCTTCGTTCAGTATTTTAATGAGAGCACACAAATTTCGTAAGTTTCACACTTGCCACAATGACTGACTGCATGCACACACACAAACACACACACACACAGCACATGTGCTTGCAGGGGTACAATATATGATAAAGTTGCACATCCTGTTTTGACATTAGACAAAATAAATGATTATGCCTCCTAAAGGATGTAGTAAAAAAATTCTACATCCTAAAAGCAGACTGGAAGCACAGCCAAAAAATTACTATGTACGTATATTGAACATAACTTGATGAAAAATTGTATAAAAGAGTGTAAAGATACAGATTTAAGAGATTGCTCCACAAAGTTTCTCTCGGTTGTATTGACTCTAATAAAATCTCTTCTGGCATCAAAACCCCAAGACCTTTAGAAAGATTTCTCACAGCATCAGCAGAAGCCATAAATGCAAACTAGGGTGTAAATGAATATACAGTTGTGGTACAATACAAAAGGTACAATGGAGAAACGATACGTTGATTCAATTAGCAAAATCAACACCTTATTCAAAGTTGATCCAACATCTACAGAACGACCTTAATTCACCCATGATGAAGGTAAGACAATGGAACAACATTGTAATTTAAACGGTAAAACAACATTGTGATTTCAATGGTGAAACAATGTCACAATGTCAACGTTGATCCAATTTGCAAAATCGAAACGAAATAATCCCACGTTTATTCAACCATGGTACCTGACGTTGATTCACCAGAGAATAAACGTTGAAAAGCCGGCTGGGTACACTGGATATGTCGTGACACGACAAATCCCCAACAGTAAACTGAAGCCTCATTCTGCACTGAACAAAATTATAAACGCAACAGTTTTTGCCCCCATTTTTCATGAGCTGAACTCAAAGATCTAAGACTTTTATGTACACAAAAGGCCTATTTCTCTCAAATATTGTTCACAAATCTGTCTAAATCTGTGTTAGTGAGCACTTCTCCTTTGCTGAGATAATCCATCCACCTCACAGTTGTGGCATATCAAGATGCTGATTAGACAGCATGATTATTGCACAGGTGTGTCTTAGGCAACCAAATATGCAAACAAACACTTGGAGCATCCCCCACTAACTTCCTTTAATATCTATCTACATGAATCCCTCGTCTTCATGCAGCTACAGGCAGGTGGTAGTTATGCACTAATTGAAAAATGCTACTGGTCAAACCAGCGACACTTCCAACACCCTGGATGTGCTCCCGAGACAAATGCTGCTACCCGCTTTCACGACAACACTACCAAAACAAAAGAAACAATGTTTCAAAGAAAACATGCCACTATACCTCATAGGAGAAACTCAAAGTAAAAAATATATATATATATATATTGCCCAGGCTATTTACCAGTCAAACTTCAGCGCCGCAAACAAAACACTGCAGTGCATAACAACTATGCCACGTCCGTCCCATTATGTGCAAAAATGACGTCACAATATCCAAATGAGAATTTTTCTCACAAATGCTATAAATCAAACGTATCTGATTAAACCAAATTCAAAAGACGAAAGTGCACAAAAAACAACAAAAATGGATGAGCCATTTTGTTACGACCTGTGGCTCCCAAAGATCACACAACAGATGTGCGCGAGCGTGCTCTCTCTCTCTCCCTCCATACCGTTAAGTAACTTGTGCATTGTTTTACTTGTTTTT
This sequence comes from Carassius carassius, assembly GCF_963082965.1. Classification (NCBI taxonomy): domain Eukaryota; kingdom Metazoa; phylum Chordata; class Actinopteri; order Cypriniformes; family Cyprinidae; genus Carassius; species Carassius carassius. Next base: position 24,976,824 of record NC_081780.1, read on the forward strand.
GACACATCCGACCGACCTACAACCTTTCCAGTAATGAACTGTATATTCACTCGACAAGCTCGCGCATCTGTGCCGCTGCGCACTCAATCCACTCAGCGTGCTTTACAGCTCGCGCAAGTCAGCTATACAGGAGTTAATACTGAATGTTTAACATTATATTCATTGCATAGATATCATATATAGACAACCTTAATCTCTAATAACTCCATTCTGCTGTATGTGGTTCTGTTTTCTGTGTTTCTTTGTCTGAATATGGCACTTAACACATGCTGTGTGGTATATGTGTTTGGTATTGGGGCATTTTAACGAGTATAGGAGCTAAAATAAGCCATATTCCAAATACAAGGAGGGGGCTTTGGAGAACCCACATGGGATCATCACTCCGCACTTCAGTGGACTAACTCATTACAGAATAAACGAGCACTACCATGACCTCAGTAGACCGTCTTGTTCAACTTTGCCAAGCCTTTGCTCCATTCTCCAGATCCTGTTCCCCCTCACGGGCCTGGCTCTCCATCCCTCCCCGTTTTGCCATCACTCTACCACCCTCCTAGACTGTTTGGATTTTATTTGTGTTTGTTTGGGTGTCTGGAGCCACCCTTAGAGTGGGCGATATGTAATGTGGGGTTTGGGTTTTTATTTGTGTTCATTGCTTTCATGTCTTTTATTTTGGAGTTTAGTCATGATCCTTGTTCTATCAGGTGATTCCCTCGCCCTCATATATTCATGCCATTGGTTCTCTTGTTCATTATGCCATGTTCTCATTGGTTGTCTTAGTCATGACATGAACAGACCAATGGGAAACATTACATTACATTTATTCATTTAGCCGACTCTTTTATCCAAAGCGACTTACAATTGCTATACATGTCAAAGGTTGCACACATCTGGAGCAACTAGGGGTAAAGTGTCTTGCTCAGGGACACATTGGTGTCTCACAGTGGATTCGAACCCGGGTCTCTCATACCAAAGGCATGTGTCTTATCCACTGCGCCAACACCACCCCTAAAACAGCCATATGTATGTAACTGCTGTCGGTCAGTAAAGTCTGTTCTAATCAAGTCTTTTCATGCCTTATCAAGTATGTTCAAGTCAAGGCTGTGTATCTTGTTTGGATCACGTCTGTAAATAAACTGCACTAAGGTTCTCACTACACTCGCCTTCAGTGGAGTTGATCTCCACTGAACTCAACTCAATACACTTATAACATTGTATAGTGAATTACAGTAATTTGAACAAATCATTCACTTTTTGTTGTGCATTGTTTAAAGTGTTTTACAGAGAGTAAATATTAGATTTTTTAAACTTGATTTGACCACTGCACTAATTTGTTTCTCAAAACCCAGGTTGCAATAAAAAAGAACACCAAAATTTTTAGCACAGGGTGTAAAGTTAGAAGAGAGATGACCAAAATGAAGGGCACAGTCTTCATATGACCTTAAACCCCCGAAAAAACTATTCCGGTTTTGTTCAGATTTAACAATAAAAGATTCTGCTTTAATCATATTTGGAATTATTTTAGACAATCCAACATAGGTCCTAAGAATTATTTACTTTTAAGATGCAAGGGAAAATTCAGCAGAGTATCATCTGGATGACCTTATTCACCTCCTCTATGATTTCCTGATCAAATCACCTCCAAAAATTTGGGTCCCGCTACATTAATCGAATTCATAGGCATCAATTGAGACTCCTAAATTTCAGCTCTCTCTACCTTAGGAAAAGATCGATAGGATAATTCTCGTCGCTTCTACCTTCCTCGACAGCACAAGCTGTTCTAAACGCGAACTCCTTTTCCTTCTCAGGCACTTAAATTTCGCTATGCGCATAATGCCCCAGGGCCTCCCTTTCATCTCACATATTTTCTCACTCGCGTCTCCCTATCTAACGCATTCTGCGACGAACTTAAGTTATGGATAATGTTCCTGTGACGAGTGGGGCGGGGCCGAGAGACGTGGGAACAGGAGTGAGGCCGGTGGAGTGATTGGAAATGAGTGACACCTGCTCGACCCACCGGTCTCGAGTCCCACGGAAGAGATGGAGGGATATAAAACCAGAGCGACGAGAGTGACGGACGAGAGAGGACCAGGCCTGGATTTTAGTTTGTGTTTGCTTTTTATTTGTGCGTGTCAGTCATCCGTGAGGGGCTGACGCGCTGTTTTGTCTTTATTTTGTCATTATTAAATCTTACTTGATTGTCCGCCGGTTCCCGCCTCCTTCTTCCCGATGATTATGAAGGTGTAATTTGTTACAGTTCCTTAAACAGTGGAATGGCCTTTCTCTTTTCTACAGCAACCTAATTTCATCTCCCGTCGACATCCAGCTATATAAAGATGCAGCCCCCTCAATCGGCGTTGGAGGGTTTTTACCAAGGACGTTGGTTTGCCTCTCTATGGCCTCCCATCTAGACAACATTAACTTTTCTACGGTCGGCGAGGCTTACCCATTCGACGCTGTTAGTATTGAGGTCCCGTCGGATGTCGGCGAGAGTGTCCCGGCTAGACAACTTTTTTCATCCAATGGTCAAAAAAGGCTTACCCATTCGACGCTGTCTGTATTGAGCTCCCACGGGATGCTGTCGCAAGCCTCCAGGCCGCACACCCTTACCTTTTCCTCCTACGTTCAGCGTTGCTTACCCGTTTGATGCCTTGAGTATTGAGCTCCCATCGGACACCGGCGAGAGCCTCTTAGCAACACAACTTTACCCTTTCTGTCTTATGTCCGGAGAGGCTGGGGTTCGGGAGGAGCACGTCAGATACTTAGCCTAATTAGCACAGGTGGAGCCACTTAAGATAATCAACCCTAGGATATAAATACAGCTGACTTAGCCTACCTGTCTCCATTAATGGTTTATCAACATCCCTCCTCCACTAGAGTTCATTTTACACCTTTATATACAGGAGGGTACTTTAGGTTTGGCCCATTCCCGAGCTCGGAGCCCTTACCCGGACAGCACGCAAAATATGCATTATAATACTTCAGCTAATTATATGTAAGTGTAAACTTGTGAAATAACAGCGCATACTCCAACGACACAAACCAAAAACTCTGGTTTCGCTGTCTACACGATAAAACTGCAACCAGAGTTTTTGAAAATCTTCACCCTGGCACCCTGAGTTTTCAAAAATGATCGGTTTCAGTAACCTAGTGCTGCATTTGCATGTGGCCGAACATCCAAACCACGTAGAAAAAGCTTAGACTAGTATTAAAAATTGTTAAATTATGTCCAACTGTATTGAATATAAATCTGTTTTTGAAATCTAGATGGAATGATACCTTGAGAAAATTAAGATGAACTTAGACATTCAACAATGCCTTTACAGGATTCAAGAGAAACAGGCTGAAAATTGCTCTGCAGCATCAGATCGCTTGACCTCTCAGGTTGAACAGAATTCCCCAAGGGCAGGTTAGAACTTAACTGAATGTTTTTCTCATTAAAGAATGTACAGAATTGTTCACACCGTAACACTGAAGCATCAAGAAAAATGTTGGAGGATTGAGCACAGAATCAATAACAGGGAAGAGGGTCATAGGTCGGTGTTGTCACCAATAAACTCAGATATTTGGACTTGGCGGCCTTAACAACTCTATAATAAACATATAAGTTGTCTTTAACCATGCTGGTGAAGTTCTACTGGTCTACTGGATACCAGTTGTATCACAGTGTGGCATGGGAACTGCTCAGTTGCTGACTGCAAGGCACTGCAGACGGTGGTGAAAATCGCCCAACGCATCACAGGGACAACACTTCCTGCTATTGAGGACATCCGGAGAAATGCTGTCTACATCGAGCTCGCAGCATTCTCAAAGACTCCTCTCACCCTGACCAGAGACTGTTTAACCTCCTGCCCTCGGGGAGGTGCTTCAGGAGCCTCCGGACAAAGACCAGCAGACTCAGGAACAGCTTTTTCCCTACAGCTGAATTCTTACTGAATTCTTCCCACTATCCACTTTTTTTATGTCCATTGTACTAGAGTAAATGATAATCATAGTTTCTGCTTATAGTTTAAATAAACTTATTACACAATCCATCTGTATACTGTGTTCATAATACACCTATCTGTATATCATGCTGATAGTATTTAAAAGTCTGAAAATTATGTCCATAGTACTGCCTTATCTAATCTAAAGCTGCGTTTCCACCGCAGGAACTTTAGCCAGGAACTAGGAACTATGGGCTGGTACTCTGTGTGTTTCCACCGCAGGAACCAGGAACTAAAAGTTCCGGGTAAAAAAATGCTTCTCAGAAAGTCCCTGCTGGCGAGGTAGTACTTTTTCAAAGTTCCGTAACTTTCGGGGGCGGGACTTGGGTGCTTAACATGATAATTGGTTGAGTTCATGCAGCGTTGTGATTTCAACCACCATAATTCAGATCATTTTCAAAATATTACTGTTATTATGTCATGAAATGTAATTTTAAAAGTATTTCAGGCGAGAATGTAGTTTAAAACTCAAATCTGTGGTTAATTCATAAAGACAGCGCCTATTTAAAAATGTGTTTCGCCGATTTCGGAGACGTGAGCTCTACGCGATCAGCAGGAGCGCAGTAATCATGCACCCGCCGAGAGCAGCCTCACCTCGGCTAGTCCTTGAGATCTGTGCCGCTGGCTCTGATGTCTCTTTAGTGGTTAAACATAAAATATAATACATTTTGGGTAAATCTAACAGGTTATCTTTGGTCTGTATTCAATTTATTTATATGTTAAAATGAAAATAAAAAAGGCAAATGTATGTAATATTTCGTTTCATTGTAATGGCTGTATATATACACATATCTCTGAACTAAGTACATTTCTGCAGCTGTTAAGATTTATGTTTAATTGAAAAACGAAAGGAGGCAGTGGTATTTGATATCCTATTTCGTTTTATTGTAAATACTGTGAGGAAAACTGCAGTAGCCAAGGTGAGCTGACTGATATTATCAAGTACGCTAGCATTTGCAGAATTACCGGATTTGCTTCATTGCGGACATCACACTCCCGAGTCGAATGTGCAAAATCTGAACTACCGAGGATGCCTGTCTAAAATCAGCGTACTTTGAGAAACGCACGCAGACCTATGTCACCAGACTATTTGCCTAATCTTCCCGGTACTTAAGACTGCGGTGGAAATGCAGAAAGCAACAGGTCTGGGGGGGAAGAAAGTTCCTGGTACAAATGTTCCGGGTAATTTCGGTGGAAACGCGGCATATAAAGGATTCTCTCCACATTTCATATGAGACCTGTAACTTAACCTTGCACCATTTTTGCTCTTTCTGAGAGCAAAAAGCCTTTGAGCAAACAAGTTGAATCATTAAGCCATGGCTGGGGTTTAGTAACAACACGTTTGGGTTTTAACGAAGTAATAAGATTCAGAGTAGACAAACATTTTCTGCAAAGCAGAGGACAGTTCAGGCAAAGGTGGATCAGTTATAGCATAAGAGGCAGCAAATCTCTCACATGACTGAATGGAGAAATAATGATTTAAACGAGTCAGTGAAGGTGTAGCAACTACTGGATCAGGAAATTTGATGGAAAAAGTACCAGTCAGTGGTCAGTAAAAACCAGTTTCACTGATTTCAATGTCCGATATTTGGAATCTGTGTGAAAGTCCAACATGTGCCCATGAGCAGGCTCTTCCACCCCCTGCACAAAAGCAAATGTATCAAAAAAATGTATTCAGTTACCAGGGGTTTAGTGGGGCAACATAAATGGATACTAAAATCACCCAACACTAAGATGTTTTCAAACGGGGGAATCAGTTCTCCTAGTAAATCAGAGAATTCACTTAGAAAGGCATTGTTAATACACAGTGAGCGATAGATATTAGCAGAGAACTTGATGTACCAAATGGATTTGAAGAAGCTGTACCTGTCTACTGCCGGGAGCAATTGGACGAATCCACTGATAGGGCCTCTCCAGCAGCTTGCCACATAATGATCAGAGACGGGCCAGGATGCCAGTGAGCGAAAGTCCGGATGCCAAGTAAATCCAGAGAGTGAACCGTGCTTGATCCTGATTGTTACACCAGCCCACTTCCCTCATCTCCTGTGATGTCTTCTCCATGGCATGTCGAAAGGCCATCGACACAGAAAATCGGAAATGGCTTAGCTAAAAGATGTTCATCAGCAAAACTGCATACATTTAATTTGATTTGACTGTAACAACTGAAATACTAATCAGCCAGTGTAAAATAATACTAAAATATATCTGAGAACAACTTTAAACCATTTTGTTTTTATGAATATTTTCATATATTATAAAACATAAGGATACTGGATAATTTTTAGCAAGAAAAAATTGTGTGTATGGCACAAATGGCATTATAGTCCCCATTTCATATTTCCTTAATGTCTCGTGTTAAACATGGTGTCACGTGCATGTGAATATGCATGGAAATGATATGCAGATGAGGTTATGCATGGTAACAAAGCGTTGTAAGCTCCATATATGGTTATTTCGGGGAGGAGACGAGGTGGAGATGAACGTACGCAAAATCTTTGCGCAGGTTCTGGTTCTGTAAATTTAGCTTTTGTGCTTACGTACACTTTTAGGTTTAAATCTATGGTGAGTTTTATAAATGAGACCCCTGATGTGTAACATTATATCCCTACAGTACAGTAGGACTTAATTGAGAATCTGTATCATTAATGTTTATCCAACAATAAATGAAAAGAGGGAATAACTTGCTGCTCTTGATTGAACTGCTTTGTAGAGTTTTTTTTTTTAATAAGTATTTTTAATAGTTTCACATTGCACAATAAACAAACAAACAAAATTAATAAAAATAAAAAACTAAATACATAAAATAATAATTACAATAATAAAAGTTTTAAGAGCAATCACGCGATCAGCATTTGCAGTGGAAAAACAAAGCAGCACTCAATAAGGGGCTAGACATATACGAAGCACTAAATTGCTGGTCATTGTAAGCATTACATTAGAAATGGTTGCCATATACTGTAAAACTGATCAAGATTACTCATAACAAGCTGTTGAACCCCTAGAGGTACAGTTTTTACATTTTTCTTTTGAACCCCACTGGGTCAACAAAACGACCTAACCTAAGAACATGTTTTTTTTCAACTGCAAACCTCGGTTCCTCACAAAATCCCTTATATTCTGTACTGTTCTTTCTCTTAGAATTGGGTCCTCTGCAGCCTTGCACTGCTTACACTCTGCTGTTGTTACGAGGTGTCCTTTTGAAATATGGGCTTTGAAATGTTTCATGACTGCTTCCACTTCATTCGGGCTCCATGGCCTTTTCCCAATTCTCCTTGATTTGGCCTCTGCAAAATAAATTAATGAGTTTGGTACCAAAACATGATAAACTTAATTTTTCATATATATATATATATATATATATATATATATATATATATATATATATATATCCATTAAAAAATATATTTAACCATTTGTTTGTCATGCTTTAAACAATGTGATGACATGAAAAAAACAAAAACTTTTGAAAATTAAAAAAAAAAAAAAATTAATACTGGTTCTTAAGGGGATATAGCGTATAGCTGTATAAAACAATCCTGCTGTCTTTTGATTTAAATTTCAGTAGCAATTTCAGGGGCACTTCTAATATATTTTGTTGCATCCTCTGCCACTAGATTTTCCTTAGTGTGTTTACACATTTGTGTGGAGTTGTGTTATATAGAACATATTTTCTATATTTTATTTGTATATTATTATTAATATTTTATATTATTGTTGCACTCTGCCCTTGTAAAAAAAAAAAATCTGATTGTATATAATTTTGGCACATTTATTTATATAGTGTATATTTATAATTTTCTCTTATACTTATGTTTTTATAATAAAAAATAACTATTTTATTTTTGAAAAAAATTGGGGGGAGGGGTAGACAGCATAGTAAGTTCAGTGTTTTTTTCATCACTTTTAATATGAAAAATAACTTTCATATTGATTCAATTGATTTATTGCATTTAAAAATGTTTTTTAAAAAAACTATTGTATTTTTTGTTAAAAATCTAAATCTGGGTTTGAATTTTTAATATTATTATAACCTAAAGATGCTATGTACAAGTTTGAAACAGTTTTTTGAAACAAAGTTTTGCTGTGAAAGCGAAATCTGTCAAAAGGCTGGAAGGCCAAATCAAAAGTAGTTCTCCATGTTTGTTGGTGCCAAAACCTGATTTGACGCATCCTTTTTGTATGGATTACCATTGTGTTAATAACTTAAAAGCAGACTCTTTTCCTCTTCCTTATATAGAGGATTGTGTGGACAGGCAGGTGTCTTCATAAAAAAGTTGGATCTTCTAAAGGTATATTGGCAGGTGCTTTTGACCCAACATGCTTCAGATCTCTGCATTTGTTACCCCAGACAACTTCCTGCAATGTGTACCATCTTAGCTTTCGGGATGCGAAATGCACCGGCTACCTTCCAATGACTTACAGAAGTTTTTGTCTGGGATAGAAGATTGTGAAGCTTATTTATATGACATAGTGGTGTACTCAGATTGCTGGGAAAATCATAATGAGAACTCTTGAAACAATCTTCACTCGTTTAGATGATGCCTCACTTATGCTAAATTTGGCAAAGTGTGAGTTTGTTAAGGCAGAGGGAACCTAATTGGGGGGAAAAGGTAGGCAGAGGATCCGTAAAACCCGTTGAAGCAAATGTTTTTGCTATTCTAGAATTCCCCATACCAAGAACTCAGGTGATTCTTAGGAATGTATGAATATTATCGAGAGCTTTTCTACTATTGTTCCTTTAACGGACCTACTAAGTAATTAGAGAGGTTTTGAATGGTCTGCTGATTGTGAAAATGCCCTTTTAGCCGCAAAAGATCATCTTCCTCATGCACCAATCTTGGCTGCTCCTGAATTTTGTCTGGCTTTTGTACTTGAGATAGATGCTTGTTTTTCTGGTGCAGAGGAAGTGCTCCTACAACCAGATGATCAGGGACTTGAGAACCCTTTCTGCTTTTTTCCCCAAATCTTCCCACACAGTAACACAGACATATTTGAATTATTATATTGTTTAGAAAGACATGGACTAGTTTTAACTTATTAAGAATATCTTTGGGTATCCAGTATTTTGTGTTCCCTCAGCATTATATTCCCTGAATCTTATGTTCTGGTGGTGACATCTGGTAGTGTTAACAAATTTGGCATTTCTTTAACAAAACAAAGGGAGTTCATGTAGTAGCCAATTAGTTTTCTCTGTTGATGTGAGATGCCAAAAGATCCTGCTTCAGGAGAATAGAATTATCTAAATATTTCAAATAATTCCCCTCAATTTGTAAGATTATGTTGATATATCATGGTTGTGACTAGAGTTGTTCCGATTCCGATACTAGTATCGGAAATATCACAGATACCACAACAAATTCTGGCATCGGCGAGTACATGAACCCATATACCGATCCGATACCATTTTCAAGACCTAGTTATGAACGCTAGCTTTGCCTAACCGCTGCATGGTTCTTTGCTGCTCAGAATGCATTGCAAACACAGGAAGTTGTGCTGTGTTGCCACAAGCAACTCATCTATATATGACTGGATCGCTCATCACGTTCTAAACTGCTAACAGACCGTTAAGCCACTTCTATATTATAGATCAGTGGTTAGCAGTTTGTCCGCTGTTAAGCAGTATTTCAGACTGGACCAACCAGACAGTAAAACGGCGACTAGGGAAGCCACAAGTACTGGCACTTCACTACCAAGTCGGTGCTGAAAATGTAAAAATGTGATGATGCCAGCGTCTCTGTACAGTCGTTCGTGGCCAAAGGTTTTGAGAATTACATAAATATTGGAAATTGGAAAAGTTGCTGCTTAATTTTTATAATAGCAATTTGCATATACTCCAGAATGTTATGAAGAGTGATCAGATGAATTGCATAGTCCTTCTTTGCCATGAAAATGAACTTAATCCCAAAAAAACCTTTCCACTGCATTTCATTGCTGTCATTAAAGGACCTGCTGAGATCATTGCAGTAATCGTCTTGTTAACTCAGGTGAGAATGTTGACGAGCACAAGGCTGGAGATCATTATTTCAGGCTGATTGGGTTAGAATGGCAGACTTGGCATGTTAAAAGGAGGGTGATGCTTGAAATCATTGTTCTTCCATTGTTAACCATGGTGACCTGCAAAGAAACGCGTTCAGCCATCATTGCGTTGCATAAAAATGGCTTCACAGGCAAGGATATTGTGGCTACTAAGATTGCACCTAAATCAACAATTTATAGGATCATCAAGAACTTCAAGGAAAGAGGTTCAATTCTTGTAAAGAAGGCTTCAGGGAGTCCAATAAAGTCCAGCAAGCGCCAGGATCGTCTCCTAAAGAGGATTCAGCTGCGGGATCGGAGTGCCACCAGTGCAGAGCTTGCTCAGGAATGGCAGCAGGCAGGTGTGAGCGCATCTGCACGCACAGTGAGGCCAAGACTTTTGGAAGATGGCCTGGTGTCAAGAAGAGCAGCAAAGAAGCCACTTCTCTCCAAAAAAAACATGAGGGACAGATTGATCTTCTGCAGAAAGTATAGTGAATGGACTGCTGAGGACTGGGGCAAAGTCATATTCTCCGATGAAGCCCCTTTCTGATTGTTTGGAGCATCTGGAAAAAGGCTTGTCCGGAGAAGAAAAGGTGAGCGCTACCATCAGTCCTGTGTCATGCCAACAGTAAAGCATCCAGACACCATTCATGTATGGGATTCTCATCCAAGGGAGTGGGCTCACTCACAATTCTGCCCAAAAACACAGCCATAAAAAAAGAATGGTACCAAAACAGCCTCCAACAGCAACTACTTCCAACAATCTGACAACAGTTTGGTGAAGAACAATGCATTTTCCAGCACGATGGAGCACCTTGCCATAAGGCAAAAGTGATAAAACTAAGTGGCTCGGGGACCAGAAAGTTGAAATTTTGGGTCCATGGCCTGGAAACTCCCCAGATCTTAATCCCATTGAGAACTTGTGGTCAATCCTCAAGAGGCGGGTGGAAAAACAAAAACCCACTAATTCTGACAAACTCCAAGAAGTGATTATAAAAGAATGGGTTGCTATCAGTCAGGATTTGGCCCAGAAGTTGATTGAGAGCATGCCCAGTCGAATTGCAGAGGTCCTGAAAAAGAAGGGCCAACACTGCAAATACTGACTCTTTGCATAAATGTCATGTAATTGTCGATAAAAGCCTTTGAAACGTATGAAGTGCTTGTAATTATATTTCAGTACATCACAGAAACAACTGAAACAAAGATCTAAAAGCAGTTAAGCAGCAAACTTTTTGAAAACTAATATTTATGTAATTCTCAAAACTTTTGGCCACGACTGTAGTACTGGTAGTAAGTTACCGACTCCAGAGTATATTCGGTACCCGCAGCTGCGTTCAGTCGCTTCCGTGTTAGTCTAAGTGCAGGGCTCCAGACTGTAGTCGAATATATACTAGTGTCTGTGAATATTAAACTGCAAAATACTATTTAAATATTACTCCTACAAATTCTACATCTCTGTGGGTGACGGGCGCAGACGGCGGGAGCTCACTGTTTTGTAGTCTCTGCTGTGTTTCACTATATGAGGACACAAACGCATAAACCGTCACTTCATGAGAATTTACCGTTTCATTTGAGAAAACTGTCATATCATAAACACAGACACTCAAAGATCTTCATGGCGAGTAAATTGACAATATATTAAGCTACTGTTGTAGCCTACAGTAGATTTAGCTATGTCTCTATGTAGTAATAATAATACGTCTCTATTAATAATAATAATTATGCCTAGACGGTTGCTTGTTTTTTACTTGTTTTGTTGTAAATATATTATCTAATTAATATATCATTTTTATATTCCTAGACTTATTTGTTGAAGTTTTTTTATACAGTTATATTGTAAAACTAAAATACCTTTTTTAAATTGCAGTGTTAGATTTTTGGCTGCATTTGAAGTTCTTTTTCGCTTAAGAAAATAAATAATATTCCTGTCAAATTCATGTCAGATAATAAAAATACTGTAATAAATACAGTAGTTCACCATATATTTGTTCATGTTTTATCAAGGGATAAGTCTGAAGCACACCATAAAATAATTCTAGCAATTTACACAGGGCTAGTAGTACATACAGCTGTATATACAGATTCACACCCAGGTATCTTAAATGTGAAATCTTATGAAACATGCACGTGTCCTTAAAAAAAACGTGTCTTGCTTTGAAATGAGATATTATTAAGTGTTGCTTTAAAAGAAATTTTTTTTTATCATTTTTATAGCATATGAATGATTGAACCCTTCTGTGTGGACACATAATTGTGATCGATTTCATACAGCAATTAGAAAATTTTATTTAAGGGGATAACTGTATAATTAATCACTCATAACATCTACAATTGAAAAATATTTTCATTCTTAAATCTAATTGCAGTTATAATTGCTGGACAGGTTTTGACCTATGTCTCAAGAATCAGTGATATGTGTGTGTGTGTGTGTGTGTGTGTATATATATATATACACAGTACAGACCAAAAGTTTGGACACACCTTCTCATTCAAAGGGTTTTCTTTATTTTCATGACTATGAAAATTGTAGAGTCACACTGAAGGCATCAAGGGCTATTTGACCAAGAAGGAGAGTGATGGGGTGCTGCGCCAGATGACCTGGCCTCCACAGTCACCGGACCTGAACCCAATCGAGATGGTTTAGGGGTGAGCTGGACCGCAGACAGAAGGCAAAAGGGCCAACAAGTGCTAAGCATCTCTCGGGGAACTCCTTCAAGACTGTTGGAAGACCATTTCAGGTGACTACCTCTTGAAGCTCATCAAGAGAATGCCAAGAGTGTGCAAAGCAGTAATCAAAGCAAAAGGTGGCTACTTTGAAGAACCTAGAATATGACATATTTTCAGTTGTTTCACACTTTTTTGTTATGTATATAATTCCATATATAATTCCACATGTGTTAATCCATAGTTTTGATGCCTTCAGTGTGAATCTACAATTTACATAGTCATGAAAATAAAGAAAACTCTTTGAATGAGAAGGTGTGTCCAAACTTTTGGTCTGTACTGTATGTATGCATGTATGTATGTGTATGTGTATATATATATATATATATGTGTGTGTATATATGTATATATATATATATATGTATATGTATATATATATGTATATATGTATATGTATATATATATATATATATGTATATATATATATATATATACACACATATATATATATATATATATATATATATATACACATATATATATATATACACACACACACACACTTAAACATACCTGTGGAGCTCTCAGTCTCATCTGCTTTATACATTTTATACATTTATACATTTTTTCTTAATCAAATAACACCACAGCCTTGACAACAGGTCCATGAAGTACAAATAAATGTTTAAATAAACCATTTACTGCTTTTTAAATATGACAATAGTAATTATCTGTTTTTTTTTATATATATATATATATATATATATATACACACACACACACACACACACTTAAACATACCTGTGGAGCTCTCAGTCTCATCTGGTGACATTTTTCTTTTTCCTATGGAAAGAAAGCAATACTTTATCTCTTTTCTCTACAATACAAAAATGTACGAACATCTTAAATGTGATTATGTATAAATATAATACAAACATTTAATTAAAAGGAACTTTCTGCCTCTTCTGGGATAACTTTATCCCTACCTTTTTTTTTTTCTTCAAAGGAATTAAATGCATTTCTTACTGAAACTTGCTCATTTATTTTCAGCTATATGTATGTCAAAGTTTGAGCATTTTTTGTTCAGTACATTTCACTGTGGATTCTTTGGTAAAGCAGTCAGTTTCAGCACACGCAAGCCTGGATGAAGACTGCAGTTGCCGCATTTCTACTGTCGGGCCAGTGCGGGGCTAATAGTCTCGGGGCTTCAAACGGGCCGGGCGGGGCTAATAGCCTCGGCCCAGTAGCACTGAGGCGCAGGGTTTCCACAGTCAGGGCCTGAAGCTCCGCAGCGCGTCACTAAAACACGCCCTTTACACGCCTCTCAGAAACAACGTCACGAAACTAAATCATTTCACCAACAAAGATAAGTTATCAGAAAACTAAGAAATAAGTCACTGCAACTAGCTCGATCACAAAACGAACTTGATAAAAGTGGTCTTTTGTTTACATACTTTCATAAATATTAAAATTCAAAAGCATCAATGTTTTACTATAGAATAAGTGATACATTGATCATAATGAATTAATTTATCAGGACTCAAAATTAATCACACTGAAATAAATGTATTTCTGTTTCTGTTTTATTTTATATGTCACATTAAGAATGAATGATAATATATATTTTTATAAAAGCTCCCAAACAAAAAATATTATTATTATTATATTTTTATGGTAGGCTACGTGGAGCTAAACTCTCAAGAAGAGACTTATGACAGATAATATAAGTTACTAAATAAATACACGATCGTGATAGAGAATATGAAGCTGAAGTCAGATTTCTTTAAACGGTCACATTTACCATGTTTACTGTGGTAATGTTAATATCTAGCGTGCATAGTCTTTTACATCGCTTATGAATAGTTCTGACTTTTATGGTGATTATAATCCACATCGGATCAAATTATTTCAAACACACGCTGATGACTGAAAGTGAGTTTTGAGCTCAACTTGTTTTAAAAAGTCTTTAATATGGGGTTAAAGCAGTTATCTTTCTGAAATGATCTGTGGCACTGACCCTCTCCAGATGCGGAGAAACTCCGCATTTGTTCATAACCTCTCCTCTAGCCCCAGCTGGCCCACTTTGGCCCAAGGTTTTCGTCTGGCCGGCCCCGAGGAAACCCCGGAAGTGACAGTAGAAATGAGGCTGGTCCTAGCATGCACTAGCACGCCCGCTTTAAGCT